>NW_010173084.1:79233-84782 GCF_000695765.1 Mesitornis unicolor | reverse complement strand
TCTTTCCCTGTGAGCATATCCAGATATTAGGAAATCAGTATTAAAATTTTTTGTTCACTTCAAATGCAAAAGTCGTATGCAGACTTTGAAAAACTCTGGCAAGACACAATGCCACGTCTTTTATTTTCCAGATTTAAATGTAAGCTGTTTTGATTTTTTAAGAATTAAAGGTTCTTAAAATTTAACAACTAAAGGTTGTTATGACTCACATTAATGTTCTCCAGAATTAACATTGCCTTGTCCAGATTCCTCATGTATGAAAGGAAGATTTTTAGGGATGTACTCTATTGTCTATTTGATCATACACAAGTATGTCACTATAAAGGAAAATCCTGTGGCCTGTTTCATTATCCTGAAACAACAATAACAATTTCCTCAAGAAGTAATCTCCCTCAAGACCCCACTCCCCCTCCAAATACAAGGAACAATTTAGGCAGTAAGTCAATGGCGTAGGAAGTTGGAGATTCAGCATCCTCCAAGACGGAGCCCTAAACCCTGCACTTGAAATATCCAGTTGACAGGCAAACTGCATACAGGCAAAAAGCAGCAAAAAACATATTTACCATCTAAATGGGTTCAATTTGACTTCTCTCCTTTAGTACCCTCTTCATTTTTATTTTTCTTACCCTTGTCTCTTTAAATCCTGGTCCCTTTCTCCCAAAATCGGAGTCTCATTCAAAAGCCACCTTGACTTTCTTTTAATATAAAAATCTAAACTGGGGATAACAATGCACTTCAGATTAGGTTGGAAGAAGAGCAGCTGCCAGAGATGACCAAACCTTAGCGGTCTTCTCAACAGCAGAAACCAGGAGATTCCACTTATTACAGCATTGGCTTTCTGCTCTGCTCTGGAATCTTATGAGCATCCCAGGTTCTGCAGGGAGTTTAGCAAGGTCAGCCACACTTTCTACTTAAAAATCAACCTTCTGGCACCATCTCATGGGACAATCCAAAAATCAGGGCAATACCACATTTATTCAATTCATTACAGAGATCCAAAACCATGATTTCATTCTTAATACATAGAACAAGGATTATTTTCTTACCTTTTCTTCATTTGCAGCCAACAATGATTCCATTCCTGTCTTCAACCGCTGAACTTCTTGATCTAGACATGTTTTTAAAAATGTTGTGAGAAAGATGCACTTGCTGTATTTAGTGTAAACAATTTATGCTTTGCGATTGTCTCCCTATGTTCTTATGAGTAACCACAACCATGCCAGTGGCATGGTGAATGCAGTTAAACTACATTTAACTTAGAGCTTTTCAGAAGCTGAACTATTAAAAGCATTGCACAACACAAATCTGCTGGTTTTTCTTATAAAAGGCTACATACTATCATTTTATACCCTAAATGTCAAGTAATTAAAAAAAAAAAAAGAGAGAAACATTGAAGCTTATTTTGCAAAATACGAGAGTGCATCTAAGGAAATAAGAGTAGTTTAAGGAAATAATTTTAAGTATGATTGAAAACTAATTATATTCCATCTAGGAAAAATGTTCACCAGCTTATGAGAAGTAGTTCAAGGGCATTCACAAAACTTGGAAAAGAAAAAAAAAGACAACAAAACCTTAACATTTTAACATTGCTGAACCAAATTTTTCATTTCTTCTCCACACACTATTCCTAGCAAGTCCTCCAGTACCAACCTATACTAAATAAAGTCTAGATGATGGAGACAGAACCTAAAATAGTTTATCTACTGTAACTAGCCCTCAGGGAATTCATGCTTTGACATTAGAACAGACCCCCTTGTTTCACCAAAGACTATGAAAAACAGATGTGGCAGGCATGAAGTGAGAGAGAAAAGAGAAAAATCAACACCACTAAAGAGCATATTAAAAAAATTTTTACCACTAAATGCTGAACATACAATGTCATATTTAGACTGCAGGTAAAACCTGTAATTAGTTTTTCCTGTAGTGATTCTGAAAAATACACGCTTTCTAATGATTATGTTTTAAAACATGTAAACAAAACTTTGCAAGCCTTTTTCTTGCAAAAGAGACAAAACACTTAGTAACACAAGACATGCACAGACACAGCCAAGCCAAGCCAGCAGGCAAGCATTTTTTTTTTTTAAAAGATTTTTTAAAAAGGAAGATTTTTTTAAAAAGCCATTAAAAATCACAGTCCTACTAATTTATCTTCATAAATATTTGACTTCAAAAAGAACTGGTGTCAAGGTATTTTTAAGCACATTAAAGCAAAACTTTACTAACAATATTTGTAACAACATCAGGTATGGAAACATTTTTATTCAGACTTTTTTTTTTTTGAACTTATTTAGTGCACTGATTTTAAAAAAGCCCAAATACTTCCTCTCCAAGGAAGGAGGTTTGCAGTTAAAGCCATCTTTCCAGATGATAAATGGGTTTTACATATGCACAAATAAAAAGAGGTAAAGGTTAGGTTTTGACTCCGACAACCTTGACAATGTCCCTTTGAAGTCCAGCTATCTTACTTGTGTATCTCTGATATTTCTTTCTGAAGTGAAATCTTACTAAACAGGGCAAGTAGCTGTCTGCTTGCTGCAACCAATGAAAGCAATGTCTCATGTATATTACAATTAGACAGCCAAATCTAAACAAACATTGAATTATTCCTGCAGAATGCATTCAAGTTATAATTTGTGTGAAAGGAACAGTGAGATAAAGCCAAAAGTGAATTGCAAGGCTTACGTTTTTCTTTTAGCCTTCTCCTATAAACTTCCTCTACGATGGTAAATGGCGAGAGTCAAATAAAGTATGTAGAAAAAGCACACATTAGATAAATTTTGCAATTAAATTAGAATATGTATTCTAGCATACTACAAGTACATTGACATTATTTTCCAACTTTATTTCAGAATACCACCTAAAAATCTGAGAAATGAGTCATTTTTTAACAGAATTATTGCTGCTGTGTACTGATTCCATTTGATGTAGTCTAAGCGGTTTTCTTAAAGGTAGCCTAAATAATCTGCACATGGTTTGATTCTTCTCCCACTGGAATCAAGGACAGTTTCACCCATCTTCAGCATGAACAGGAACAGACACACTACTAGAAGTTGCTGAGCTCTGGATTTATCACCATACCACTATCTTTCCCTTGAAATATCATGAGCTATTTGGGAATCTCATGGAAAATACAAAATTCTATTAGTAGAAGAGTTCCTCTGCAAAACACTGCTGTTAAACTAATTTTCCAGTTAGACATGCAATTCTCTACATGCACAAAATCTGCAGCTGACTGAAGTCAGCACCGAGTATATGTTAAGTCACTTATTTGTAATACACAACAGTCGACATACAGAGCCTTCTAGAAAAGACACATCTGCATTAATTCCTGTAAGGAGACTCTCGGTAAGCCCTGAGAAAGGGGTAGCACAGTGCCTGAAAACTCACATCTCAACAAGGTCACTCTTTGGAAGCGTTAGTTAACACTCACAAAAGAAGTTAGTGCAGCTAAGTTGATGCACTGCAGTGAAGTACACACAAATATTCCTTCATGGATAAGTGTCAGTATTATAAAAGAAAAAGGTCACTAATATTGTAATTGCTCCCAGCGCAGCAATTGACAGAAGCTTCAGGGAGTCGATATTTCAGAGAACTGTGACATGACTGGTTGAGACCAAAGGCTAAACAAAGTGGTTTATTTGCCGTTGACCTATATCAACAGTGCAGATTTAAAACAGAAATTTGCAATATCATAGAATGGCCCAGGCTGGAAGGGACTTTGAAGGACTATCTGGTCCAACCTCTCACAGGAGAGGGAGTCTAAATGAGATATAGTTCTGAGGAAAAAAAAAAAAAGATGCGAATCAATGACTGTTTTAGAATGTCTGGACATTTAAACATGGTGCTTAGCTACTACCATGACAATTTGTTTTTCTTAAAAAATTGAAACTGTAAAGATTTTTCGAAGACATTTTGAAGGTATACACAAAAAAATATATATTCCCACTGAACTACAATGACTCTTTCAAACTATAAATTCCAGTAGAAAAAGGTCTTAGGATACTTACTGCAATTTTCGCTGCCTCTGGACTGGGATAGAATTTTACACATTAAAGGTCTCTGCTCTACCAGAAGACAAAAATAGATTTGCACCATTTTTCCTCCCAGAATAAATTCTGTAATTCCATTCTTGTAGCTTCTTTTATTGCTTTGAAATACTGAGCCAAACTGCTACCAAAATGAAGTAGGAGTTTGGATTTTTAATTTTAATTCCCCTCCTCTTACCTCTTTCTGCCACTTCACTATGTGATGAGGTCCGAGACAGCTGACTTTGTAAGCGTTCTATTTCTGCATCTTTGAGAGCTAATTGCTCTTGAAGCTGGGCTATCTCAGCCTGAAAGAGAGTACAACAAATTCAGAACATCATCATCATCACCAATTCTCTGTGCTTTATTCCCATGAGCTATTACATATTCCACCACGTTACTATCCTATTCTTTTTACAGAAGCTCACTTTTTCCAGTGCAATTAGCTCTCGGAGAAGAGAGACAGACAAAAAGGTAACATTTTCAAGGATTCCTGTATGTGAACTCTGGAAAGCTCTCAACGCTACAATGCTGATCATATAATAATGACTATTATAGCACACAGTTTTGCATGAAGACTACTAAAAGATAACAAAGCATTTTTTAAAAGATACTGGTTATTTTTTAATCCTAGTTACTACTTATTAACATAACTGAGAATCTATTAATGCTGGGCCCTTTCTCAGTAGCATAACAAAACAGTTCTTCCTCACATCAGATAGGCTAGAAGCAAAGCACGGCTTGGATAACAATATATGCATATATGCAACAAAATACCAGTGGTTCATTTAGGCTTACAGGAATTTGTGCTGCCACAGGATTGGGACAGAATATCACACATTAAATGCCTCAACAATACAGAGTGAAAATAATTATGTGATTGTCCAGCTTGAAAAAGTGACTCTCATCTCTTTTTCCTATTTATGAGAAGAACTGGCAACAACATATTTTCCTTAGTCAGTAGCTTCATTAAGTTTTTCTTCGGCCACCTTAAAGCCTTTATTAAATGCAATATTCTGCATTTCTCCCAGCAAAAGCATACCCAACCTCCTTGCAGTTAAAGAAAGAAGGAAGGAAACAAACAAAAAAATCACTATCATGACCAGTTTCTCAAAATACTAAAATAAAGCAGGAAAATAATGGAAAACACCAAGCAACATTATCCAAACAGGGAAAAACATGGACTAATTTACTCTAATGCACAAACCAGGAAGCAAGCAGCTGGATGGCAGTAAAAGATCAGCACTGTTCCTGCAATTCCATATGGAATAGAAGAATCTGCCTTGTCGCATCTCTGAAGGGCTCCTACACTTCCCAGTGACCAATATGCTTTTTATATCCAGCCATGGACATATTCCAGTTTCTCATCTAAGAGGCTGGAGCAACAGGAAGACAAAAGCTGCAGACCTTTTAATACCAGATTTGGATTTATCTCCCCTAGTCTATTTGATCTCATAACTCTCTTAAATGCCATTTTTTCCTTTAATTTCTCATTCCTGTCATGTCTGCAATGATTTTTCTTCT
>NW_010173084.1:68917-79202 GCF_000695765.1 Mesitornis unicolor | reverse complement strand
TCTTTCCCTGTACTTTTCTTCCTTTCTAGTCCTGTATCTTCTCTTACTCAATGTGTTTCATGATTCTTCTTTCTTGTTTTCACTCTGCTCCTACACTTTCCATAATCTTTATCTATCTTGGCAGCTGGCCACACACTGCTTGAGAAAATATTTTCCCAAAGATTTTTCATTTCCACCATGTCAGGGAAAATATTTTCATGGATACAAGAGTTATTATCTTAATAGGAAAAAAGACATGATAGCAAAATTTCAATATTCATCTAAGAATTCTCAGAAGAAAGAAATGCTAATACAAATAATAACTGTCTGTCATTTCTGGATCAAGCTATCAAGTATTAAAAAGAAATCTCAGTTTAATAACTTGAAATGTTTTTCCAAGATCCAACCACAACTCAGAAAGTCAGTTGTTCGTATGTACAGGGACTACAGTACTACACAAATGAAAGAAGTGTCATTACAGCACAAAAGAATACCACAACAGTGAAAAATAATAATGTGCTTTTTAATCTAGTGGAAAAGGGCTAAAAATTCAAACTAGAAATAAAGTGCAACTGTTTAACAATGTGAATGCTCAACTAGGAAAACTAATTACTGGGGAAAATGATGGAATGTTTCCAACGTCGAATGTCTCCACATTACGGTCCAACAGCTTTCCAGGATTTAAGGTCAACAGAAGGGTCAGGCAGCTACACACTTTGACATACATGAAGTCAAAGCAGATGATCTTATAGTTTATTTTGGGCTTAACGTCTATTAAAATAAATTCCATAGTAAGTGAACACCCAACCAACTTTGCATGTCTCTTCAGTCTGGAAAACATATTCCACACAGGCCTGTCACCATCACAGAAATAAAAGACAGAAAACCTTCAAAGCCGCCTTTCCTCAGAACAGGTCTTTTGGAAACCAAAATGCCTATTTAAAAAAAATATTAAAAAAGGTAGAAGACTGGAAACTGCAGGGAGGGAACAAAAGGCACCAAAAAAAAGCTACAAAAAACCTGTAAACCAAAATATTTATTCCAAAGTTGGTTAAAGAAAATGTGACTTTATAGTAGGTCCTGACAAAAGGCAATTGTCATAAAAGTAAATATTGTTGAGAAATGGAGCGTATCTGTTCCCAGCTGAAAGAAGTCTGTCATTAGTAAATGCCAAGTATTCTGCTTACTTTAGTTGCTTTTAATTTCCACTCATATTGATTTCTTTCATTTTCCAGTTCTTCCACTTTGATTTTGAGATGTCTGAGCTCTTGTAGCAAACCCTGCAAAGGAAGAACAGCAGTTAAAAATAAGGTTACTCTAGTAGATATTCATTTTCCATAGTCCTGAATTAAAGATCATGCATGAACCACACAGTAAGGAACACCGAACCACCACATTAAAAATGATGACCTAGTCTTCAGACAACAACTACTATTTTGAACAGAGAGATACGGAATATTTTCTCAAACTCTCCACCTGAAATCATGAGCGAATTTCTTAGTCATATTAGAGACAACAGCTGATCCTGGTGAAGTCATGTGCGTCTCAGTGAAAATGAGCCAAACAATCCATCTATTTCTCTGATGAAGCTGTCTTTTAAATATCCCTTTTCCTTTTCCCCGATGGAACTGTATCTTATTGTTCATTCTGAAGGACAACATTATTAAATCCTGGATGGAGCTCCTATGAGACCAAATATCTTCAACTGAACTGTAGAAAGGAAAAATTTGGAAGTGCAACCCAATTTTGGAATCCTGTATAATGCATACATGAAACAACTATACTGATATTTTGTATTAAATTAATGTTTATTTTGAATGACTCCCAGATTTTACTCTCAGATTATTTCTCCTACATGCAGCTTGCACTATAGTCTAATAGTTCACTAGTTAGTTCTTAACAGAGTCAAGCTCAGAAACAAAAGCACTGTTTTCAAAATAAGCATCATATCCAAATGAGTTATTTTTTCAAAATAAACCTATGAGAGAAACTACTGAAAAACTCCCTCACAATATAAGCAGATTATTTATAAAATGAATTCTGGGGATCCAAACTTTAACCAAAGGGATACTGCAACTAAAGGAAACTGATTTAAAAGCAGGCATACCAGTATACTATGTTCAGTAAATATAAGCAGTTTATGCACAGTAGCTTTTGTTTTGATGTGGCATAATTTTGATCAAATGCAACTAGGATCTGTAATGTAAATTTACAAATGCTTTTCTGGTAACTGCTACTGTCAGAGAGCCCCCAAAAATGTGTTGGATTTGCTATTTTAAAGGTATAAATTGATTATTTTTATTATGGCTCTTTTCATTCACTTTATCTTTTGAAAAAGAAAGGGTACATTTCAGATAGCCTTACCTGAAACTGCATTTTATACCTGTGTTAAGCTTTTCAGATATTCAAGAATTAACAATCTGTGTCTAGAGGACTGGTTAGGGCGCATGCATCATGCACATCTAGGGTGACATTGTCATGAGGAAAACTAGCAAACTACCAAAACACGCTGGCACGCTGCATTCAAAACAGACAAATCTCAACTAAGGAAAAAAAACCAAACAACCCAAAACAAACCACACCAGCACTACAGACGTACAAGTAAAATGAAAATCATAAAAAACCTGAGAGAGATTATTTGGTCTTGCAGGTATCTGTGCTTTAGTAGACAGACATCAGCAGTGACAAAATTCATAATCGGGGTGGGCTTTTTTTGGTAATTTTTATGACCACCTCACTCTTCAAAGATTAATGCTAATATTTCACAACATGGCTCTGGTTAGCGGAATTTAGTTTCTGCAAGATTGCGAGGCAACACACAGGCTTTTGCTAAGCTGTACTTCGCGTACATCACACCGAGAGCAATTCTTCTGGCTGAGGGTCTCTACCACTGATCTTGGACTAGACTGAGGACCATTAGGTGTCAAGTCTGGTTTCCTATCTTGAGACTTTCTTTCTTGGATTCTACTATTAATTTCCAGCTGCAGTCTACACATCTGCTCCTGCAGGTCACTGATCAGGTTCACTACTGACTGAAAACATGGGAAGAAAACAAACAAACAAAAACCAAACAAACAAAAGGTGAGAAAGAAAATTATGCAAAGAAGAAAATTCTGCAGTTGCAGCACTAAGAAATACACGAAGAACATCAAAGGCAAACAAAAAAAAGACAGATTATGTGCATGTGTATAAATCTGGAATATTGCACAAAGCTACAGTTTGAATAGAACAGAATCTGTATTCCAGACTAATTCATTATTCTGATCCTAATGTGAAGATCAGAATTTGGCCCCTCATTTTTGGAAATTTATCCAGTCACATGAAGACAGATACCAGGGAAAACTGGAACATATTCTAATATGCTGGCTCAGAGGCACACTTTTGCTGAAATGGACTTGATTATATTCATTTACACAGCCAAATCATCCACTAGGAAGAAATTGCTCAGCTGGGGCCATAACCTACTCTTTCACAATTTATACACAGAATTTGCTAGTAAAGTAATTCTGTTTCCAGATCTAGCATGGGTCAGAAAAATACCTCCGTTACCTAGTTTGCTAGCTAGGCAGTATCATGACAGAGAGAAAGAGTTAAGCAACATACACAGGAGGAAACAAAAGATACCACAGAAGAAAAAGTAATTAAAGTGCACTGATTTGCTGGCCAGCTTCTTGGATTTGTGTGCATCAGTAGTATGCACAAAAAAATCTAGCTACAGAAAGCAAACCAAAGACAAGAATTAAAATCTATATAATGTTTCACTCAAATTCCCTAACCCAATAGCAAACAGTGCTGGGTATTTCCTCAGGTATTACAACTTTGGAGTGCCTTTCTCTTAATTTTCATGTACATTAATAACGTATGTTTTGTGATTTCTCAATCTTCTCAAGTGGAATAAATTTGATGAGACTAAACCATCTCCCAAAGGGGTGCAGAAGTTTTTAGTGGACAGAACAACAGATGACAAAGCATCTTTTTTTTAAATTATTTTCTTCATTACAATACTCAACAGTCCTGTAATCTCAACTTTCTGGTGAACCAATAACCTCAAAGCTCGGGAACAGCTACTGCAAAGACAGGACACTACTCTGACTAGGTAAGTAATGGGTTGGCCAAAAAGTAATTGCATCTTTTTCTAGGTAAATGAAAGGTGAATTTTTCATGGGAAACAAAAACTTTACGAAACAAGACAGTGTCCATTTTGTTCAATTACCTTTTGCCATCTTTCAGGCAACTTCATGATTCCATGTTCAAAAAATTTCTTATATCTTTTTGGCAAAAAACAGTTTCAAGAACGATTGGATATCCTCATCAGCAGTAAAGGCTTTATCATTCAAGATGTTTTGTAAAGAACAAAACAAATGGTAGTCTGGATTGTGCCAGGGCTGGCCAATATGGTGGATGTGGTAACACATCCCACCCAAGCTGCAACAGTGTTTGACGAGTGACCGAACTGGTATGTAGTCTAGCGACATTATGGAGAAACACGCCACCTTTGTGATTCACCAATTCTGGAGGCTCCTGTTTGATGGCATCATTTAATTTATCCAGTTGATGACAGTACCTGTCCAAATTAAGGGTTTGGTTCCTTGGAAGCAATGTGAAATACACAATACCTGTGAAATCCCACCAGACTGACAGTGTAAGGACAAAACAAATGCTTTGGTGAATATTTGCTTTTGAAGTGCTTTCAGCTGGTTCATCACACTTGCTCCACAATCTTTTTCATTCATTGTTGTTGTAGATGATCCATTTGTCATTGCCCGTTATCATATGTTTCAAAAATGGATCATTTTCCTCATGTTTCAAGAGAGGATCGCAGATGTCAATGCACTCAGTGAGATGAATTCCTCTGAGCTCATGTGGTACCCAAATATTGAGCCTTGTAATGTATCCAAACTGTTTCAAATGATTTGCAATGCTCAATTACAGTATGTTAAGAGTATCAGAAATTTCTTGTGTCATTAAAAGCCAAATGGAGCCGATTAATGTGTTTATTCTGTCGTTATCAACTTCAATTTGACTTCCAGAGTGTGGTGCATCTTCAACATCAAAATCTCTAGACAAAAATTTAGCAAATCAATTCTGACACTGACATAGTTTTAAGGCACTTCACCATACACATCGCAACTTTTTATGAGACTGCACAGCTTTTTTCCCTTTTCGAAAGTAATATAGCGAAATATGATAAAAATGTTACTTTTGACTTTCCACTTTGAAATCGACACAAAATAAAAAATTGTTAATGAAATTGTGCACTTTCTTTTTCTAAAACAAACTTTAACTGTCTGCTGTCCTGTTACATAATGTATTTGTAGTTTAAAATGAAGTTAGTTACATTTCAGGACATGTATGTCCATCTATTAAAAAACCAACACAATTACTTTTTGGCCAACCCAGTATTTAACACAATCAATCTCAAGCTGTATCAGCATGCACAGACAACTTTAAAAATTCACAAAGATTCCCTTTCAAAAGTATGTATCAGGTAAAAGAGGTTCACATCAGTTAAGTATTTTTGTAGGGCACTGTGCTTAAGATTAAATTCAGAAAAGCAGTTGCATATATTTTACTTTACAGATATTATTTTCAATCAGGATCACAACACCTGGTGCTCATCCTCTTTCATCCAACAAACCTTTTATGTACATAACTGAGGATTAGTTCCGTAAACAATCAAAAAATTTAGAAAGGATACTGGGCCTCAGCATATCAGCTCTGAAATATCCAGTCTTTTATAGGCTGCCATGCCTTGCTAGGGCTGCACAGGTAAGACAAGACAGCCTCCTCCAGTATCAGCTCCCCTCAGTGAAACCATATCCTTCCCACATTCAGTGGCTGCATTAGCCACTTTGCAGGAATACAGAATGACAGTGGTGAGGAGGATATCCCCCTCACTAACTCAGCCTCTTATCAGAGCGCGGCAAAGCAGAACACCCATAGGACTCACTGTACGTACAATCTAGATACTATCCACGATCTCTCCATCTTCCATGCTTTGATTGTGTTTCTTTTTTTACCATCTTCACAATCAGATACCTCACTGAGCAGTACCAACTGTAGATTGAAATCATCAGGATACACACCAATCTCCCTTGTTTCTTTTGAAACACCGCGGCCTTAGTCTGCGCTCATCTTTGACAGAGAACACTGCTAACCCATAGCAGACAAACTGCACAGACTTTTGAGTATAAACTGACAGCTGCTCCAGTTGTGGAAACGTGGGAGACTTCAGAAACACTTCTGCTGCCACTTTGTAATTCCTTTCTCTTCTGCCTCACATTAAAAACAAGAATAGGAAACACTCTGTGTCCACACAGACTTCCCTCGGGGCAAACATGACAGTACAGAAATGGCCGAAATCTCTATTCCAGTGAAGGACAGGAGGTCTATGGAGGAGAAACAGATGAACTCCAGCTGCAATACATGACTTTACAGTTGTTTCTAGTTTCAAGGTAGTAAAAGGCTTTTCATGTTTGAGATTCTTTCACAGCATGAAAATTTATTAACACTAACATACTATATCTTGAATTTGATTCAGGTGAGACAACACACCAAGCTCTCCAGTGGGAGTCAGTGGCTCACAGACTCACGTTTCTTCGAAACTGCAAGTAACTATGCACTAGATATTTAATTCAGAAGTGTCCACACAAGAGCCACTGAACACTTCCCAACAGCTCAGAGCGAAGTTCAGATGCTCAGCACAAAAAAGCAAAAAATTGCAATCATAGTAGAAAAGAAAAGGTAGGAGAGAAGAAGGGCTGTTCAGCAAGCTGAAATCAACAATTACTCCTGCAGTCTCCTGATAGCAACAGAAGGCCTCTTTCGTCTATGTTCAGGCAAAGCAGGCATCTGGGCTTCCATTAGTTGCTTGATAATGCTGCTTGCTCATACCTTGCCACATTAAGAAAATACATTCCCAAAATTTCTAAGGCTTCTCAGGGAAAAGAAAAGCTACATAAATTCCCTCAGGTGGGATTTCAGAAGATTTCACAGCATTACTGTAGCAAAAGCAGAACATTATTACACAAAAAAGGGAATTAAAATAACAAAGCCAAGAATGAGACTGTCCATTTACAAGCAGCTAATCTACTGGCCCCTGTGTTACATACATACATATATATATATATATAACTACATGGCACTTAAATTTAGCTTGTGTTTTTGAAGGGCCAGAGACAAGTGGCATTCAGTGTGAAATTAATATCTTTGAGAAGACGTTAGAGATGCTTGATACACTCTTTGCTGCTAAACAAAACCAAACCACAGATAAAGTGAAATGAATCGGACACATTAAAACTTCTCATATTTAGAAGGACATCTTAAACTTATTTTGTTTCCTCCCAACCCAACCAGAGAAATAATTCTACAGATAAATTCTATGTGGCTGGAAACAGCTGCTGTGAAATAAGCCAACACAAAATTAGAGTACAGAGCAAAATATGTTTTAGCTGTTATTCTTCAATGCAACATTTAATTTTAAACCTGTTATTATATTTAAGAATTATTGCAGGGTCAGCTATGAAGTATAAAAGCTACACATAGGCTTTATATATGTTCAAGCAAGCATCCAGATTGACTGAAAACAACCCCTGTTTACCTTGACAAATTGGATTAATGCTTATTCAGGACAATCTGAAATAACTTTAAAAGTGGCTCAACGAGCAAACCAAAAACGCCGTTTAATTCCCACGGCTTTACTTACAGCAAACATTCTCCTCGCTTTGTACACGCAGGCTTGCGACTTTCAACAGGCCAGAAATCTAATCACATCTCAGGGTAGTTAATAATTCAGGGCATTCTTAAGACAACGATTCTCAACTTTTCCATCAGATTAGAATTAGCAGGAACGTTTCCTATCACGTAGCAATACAACAAAGGAACAAAGGCTTCCAGGCCAATAAAGCTCAACTTTTCCATCTCGGGAGGCCACACACCTTGTTGCAGTGGCAGAAGAATTTCACAGGTCGTAGCCTCACCCTCATCTCGGGTCCAGACCGACTGGGTACTTAAAAGTCCTGTCAATGCAAATGCACTGAAGGGCTTTGCCGCTTTCCAGGAGTCAGGCTGACTGTGCATGTCCTGCAGCAACTTAAACAGCCCCGTCCTGGTATTTGATGTTTAATGGGAAGTACTGAAGGCCTCTCAGGAAGGTGGCTGCTGCGAGCAGGGTGCCATCTGTAGCAATTAGGTGCTGCACCGACCTGTTTAGATTTTCAGGTAGTAGGAGACTGCTTAGGCCTTCTGTACACAAGACACTGACGATTATGGGTGAAAGAGCACGAGAAGGCCACAGATGGTAAAAAGAGCAGCTGGTGCCTCTCTGGCTGGCAACCTCTGCCAGAAATTGCTCTCTTGAAGCTATCTTTTAATCTCGAAAGAAAACTTCAGAGGATAAGTCAAAAAACAAACACACCCCAAATGTATTATGTCACTGCAGGTAAATTACTTATGTATAGTTATCAAATATTCCACTAGCAACATTACAGAGAGCGAAGAGTTTTCTAACACTGCCTGGATTTCGAATTCTCGTAAGTCAATGTGGAACACAATGTCATTTTTTCAGTCCAATGTCATTTTTTCAGTCAGCAATGTATAAATCTTGGACACAGTAATCCTCCATTGCCACGTAATTGTCTCCTCTTGGTTGGTCCCCTCACAGGATCACTGAGTAGGGCAACACATGGTAATTCATATGACTTACTGTTCTCCATAATCACTCTCCCTCCCAGCTCCCACCTACTGCTCACAACCATGAAATTAATGTTGTTCATATGATTCCGTGTTTTATACTCATTTTGTTAACCAACATGGTAAAAAACAAAGCTGCTTTGATGTCCAGAACTCTCCACATCTGAAGGGGAATAGGGGTTAGAATTTCCTCCAGCGCACATCATGTTTCTTGCACTATTTATTACATAACCACAAGGGGAAAGGCTCATTTGAGGAAAATGCCCTGCCTCTTGCCTTTCCCTCCCAGGTGTCATGAGTGCATTAAAATCACCAAGTGTGATCATCTAAGTGTCTGTAGCACTCCTGATACCACTGAGCTGACAGTCTTCTCTGCCACAAACAAGGAAATAGAAGCGTACTGGTAGGCCTCATGCGGCCATGCCAGTCCAGCTCCTGTGGAAAGGAAAGGGTTAAGCGAACACCAGTTGTAATGTATGCTTCTGGAAGGGACTTTGTGCCTTGATTAAAGCCAAACAGCAACCTTTGAAGTATAATGAGAGAGGGGAAAAGAAACCACATCCCAAAAATGCATAATCATATTCCTCACTAAATTCACAGAAGCAATGATACACACAGTGGTGTAAAGACAGACAATCCTACCGCATGTTGATTTCAGGTCAAAAGCTCAGGTGTATAACAGCACACCATAGACACATGATAGAAAAAAAACAAATGACAAACCAACAAAGAGAACAAGCCAATGGAAGAAACTCACCTCAGCTTTGTTCTGTTTCTCTTCATATTCACTCTGTTCCTTTTCCATACCAACCAGCTTAATCTTCAGGTCTGAAACTTCAGCCATTAGATCTAATTTCTGAGTCTCTAGTGATGTTCGACTTAGCAACTCCTGAAAGCGAAGCAGAACATTTTCTCCAGTTATTTATTTGAACACTTACAGAATGCTACATGATTTAGTGGCAGACCCACAGAAAAGTCTCTACCCTAGAGTTTAATACTTTCAATATGAAAGCAAAATTATTATCTTCTTCAAAATTCACATTTGCTACTGCTTTGCAATCAAAGAAATGCAGCAAGATAGATTTGATGTAAGCATTTACTGCAAGCAGAAAAAATAATGCCGTGATTGGCAAATTTCTCTACCACTCTTCACAGTGTGTATACTTTGAACTGTTTAAATGGTGTGTTTCTCAAGTTCTGCAGTTATTTTCACCCAAACGTTCTCCTGCGTTAATCACTAAACCACTGTGTTCCCCTCCCTGTTTCAAGAAAACGTGTGGCAGTGTTACTTCCCAGGCAAGACATGAAATCAGAAAACAATACAAAGGCTGAACAAACAAAACCCAACATAATGCCACAGAGACCTTCACATGACACATTACTAAACAGTTGGCTACTTCCTAAAATACTCATCAGACAAAGCTACATTTTAGTATTACAATGAACCATTTTAGAACTTCTTATCATGTGTTATTCAATAAAGGATACATTACAGAATGTGCACCCTAACAAAAATACAGTACTGAAGAGAAGCAACATTTCTGCAGTCATGCCAGTAGTACTCACAAGTTTATACCATGCAGTACTTGCTAACTTTAGAAGGCTACACACTCTG
>NW_010173084.1:68063-68886 GCF_000695765.1 Mesitornis unicolor | reverse complement strand
GGGAAAGAGCACCGAACGAAAAGTAGTATTGCCTAACTGGAATCTAACAGGCAGTGTCTAAACTGAGTAACAGTGTAAACAAGCAACAATTGACCACGACTTTTGCTTGTGTGCCCCGAGTGTCTTTTTCAGATTGCAGAGAAAGGCATACTTTGGACAGAGTGGTGTCACTGTGTTTGGAAAACATTCAATATTCACACCTTCACTGTATCTTTCAATTTTCAAGAAAGTCAAAGCAAAAAATGCATCCAAAATTTAACATGCTTCTTTTGGCCTCTATTTTCAAAGAGGAAAAAAAAAATCCATTCAGGAGTCCAAACCTTACTAAAAAAAATAAATAAATCAATACCTAACTTTTCAAGAGCCTAATTAATTTTTGCAAAAGAATGTAGATTTCTAAATGGTTAAAAAAATTTACTGTGATTCATAACTTGTTTTGATCATGTGAAACACACTGAGGAATCACGGCAGAGTCTGCTTTGAATTACATGGAAGTGACTTAACTGAAGTTGGCATAGTTATTCCGGATCTATGCTGATATTACTGACTGATCAGAAACTGCCCTGTCCATCACCCTTTTCTCATCTCTTCCTCTTCCACAAAATGCATGGTATGTTGTAGACTATGGCTTAGAGCCAAGGAAGCCACAAAGGTTATTTTAAAAATGATACGATTAAAGTTTATTTGGAACCCAAATCTGCTCTACATGTAAACTCTTTTCGTCTGGTGGGGAATACTGCCCACATTAAAAATAGTACTAAACTTCCATCTGTGTTGCAACACCAATTATCTAAGCCACCCGCTATTCCCAGAGCCATGCCCA
>NW_010173084.1:57297-68032 GCF_000695765.1 Mesitornis unicolor | reverse complement strand
GCTGACATTGACAATGATATTTGCGTATGGATGGGAAAATAAACAGAAATGTAGCCTCATGGTTTGTTGTTTTTGTCTCTGAATGAAATAAATCAAGCACTAATCAGAAAAAGATAGTGCACTGCCTTTTATTTTTATTGAGAAAATCTAAGAGGACGTCACCTAATGAAATCCCAGTAGTAGCTGCTTTCTACAAAGGTGATTACAAATTACATGTATGATTACAAATAACTCCTCTGTCTTCCAGAAGAACACTAATTTGCATAAGTTCGAGAGGCACATTCCAGGCCAGACTGGAACTGGGTCTGTACAGCTGCTAACATAGCAGACTTCTGTAGATTAAGACAGAACTATGAATGAGAACTTCAATGCCAAAACAGCTAGCAGGATGAGGTGACTTTGGCCCCAGGGACAGACTTTACTCACTGTTCAAGTGAAGCAACCTTTAGAATTTTTTTTGACACCAACATGGTGTTCCATGATATGGCAGGAAGACTTCTTAATAAAGCAAGGAGACGTGGCATCCCTCTAGACATTTTAAACAAAGATCTACCCTTTCAGTGCACCACATTTACTTTTCCTGTAGACTCCCAACTTACACTTACTTAGGCAACAGAGAGTGTAATACCTCACTCCACACACTCCGAGTTTAGTAGCTCCATGTGAACACTAAGCTGCTACCTGATGAAAGCGAGCATGAAGGTAGCTGATTTTTTTTTAAATAAACTCAAACAAAGTTTTATAGTTTGCTCTGAAGCTGAAGAATCAGATCCCCAGCTAGCGTAAATAAACTGGCATAAAACTCTTGCCTTAAAATAGACAAAAGAGCTAAGTATTCCTAGTTTGTTTTCAATGGAGCTAAACTAATTCAAAACAGCTGACAATTTCTATTGCATCTAGAGTCTAACTTTTGCTTTGAAAGGAAGTGCCGTTTAAAGTAAATGTACTCTCTTGAAACGGTAACATCTGGAAGCAATTATTTTCATCTTCAAGCAGATGCTCAAAGTGAACAGCTCATTAAGAATGTGACCCATTTTGTTACAGAGAAATTATAGTGTGTTTCAGTGGTATGATGCAACTTGAATTCAGCCAGAATAAATATGCAATTGTAAGAAAAGAAAATACAAATTTATGTTATTGATTTTAAAGCAAAAAAGATAATATAAGACAGGCAAAATGGTAATTTGGGCTGTAGCAGATTTAGCAGAATCTTAAAGAGCCAGAATACATAACAGAAATAGAACATATTCTAGACAATCTTATTTATAAACAAGGTAATTGTTTTTCATTTTAAAATGTATTATAAGTATAATTTAATTTCTCAAAGTCCTTCCTTTGCAACTCAACTTTTAACTTTAATAATTAAGGAAAAAAGCTATTTGAGAGTAGGATAATTACAAAGATGAGTCATACAGAAGCTACAATATGCATGCACCAGACAGATCAATGAACAGCGAACTATTTTCAAACACAACTGTATTTTTAAAATTCACACTCTATTTTTAAACATTTAATAATGATTTTCAATGTTTCCAATGCAACTGAAGCACATGCTGTATATCTATCTTTCACATTTTATTGTCTTGGAAAGACATAATTCTTATATAGCTGCTTATAAAATTTAACATGACAGAAAACAGCTTAGAAAGAGGACACTACACTATTCTAGGCTGTCAGGTGCAAGCACAAAAAATTTCAGGTTATTTAGCACCCCACAAAACAGAAGCAACAATCACGCCATACACTGATTGAGAAACCATAAGTAAGATTTCAGTCAAGTGAGGGCAAAAAGAAACCCCAAAGATCCCATTTTGCACTTGTGCACTGTACAAAATACAACACTTAAAAAAAGTAATACTTTTCACACCCTTATTAAAATAGTTGAGACAGACCTACCTGGTATGGAAAAGTCAGCAAGAACCACTGCTAATGAGGACTGCACTTTTCAAGTGCTGTGTGTCAGCTGTGGTAGAAATAAGATATTTACTTAACTGAAAACACAGCTGAGAGCAATGTACATGTGTAATCACCATGAAATGGTGCAAGTCAGTAGCAGAGAGTGAATTACAGCCCTCCGATTCATGAGTTGCCCATTATATAGTTAAGCAACAGAAAGGACAGAACTTCCCACTGCACTGCCAATTTGAACACCCCTTTGCATACGGCTGACGAGCAAATTTGTGCCTAAATTAACTGTAAAATAACAAAGCAGTGTAGTGCTCACCTGTATAGATAAGCTGCACAACTTGAGAGCTCTGAAAACCTTACAGAAACACAACCACAGCAGTACAGAGCATACTTCAAAATCCGAAACACTAAGCTAGCTGCTGGCAAGAAGTTACTGCATGCTATAAACAAGTGCTGAAATTCATCTAAGATCAGATAACTCAGGCAACTGAAAGTTGAAGGAATGGTGCTTGCCAGCCAGCCAAGTTCCTGAGAAGCAAACAGATACACACCAGATTTATACTCTGCAACCAAGATAGGATTCTGGCTACCCCGAGTAGAAGACAACTACTAAACCAGAACAGGTACACGCTAAACTGCATTGAATTCAAGTTCCTGCTCTCGTACAGCTCCCCCCTGCATTCTTTTAATCCTCTGGTTTTTGAAAGATTCTCCATTGTGCCTCACAAGGGCACTGTCTGGCACACTTTCCCCTGCTCCTTGCACCCAAACAGAAGTTGGTCATAAATCTACGAGAAACAGAAATTCACTCCTGTGTGCATTCAAGCATTTCTATTTTTATGTGTATTTTTAAGACAGAATCCTAAATCCAAGAGTTTCAACCTTTGCAAGAGAATTTACTTGATAGAAGACAGAATCGTATTTACGCAAAGAGCCCCTGGATTGCTTTTTGCAGTTACATGTCAGAAATAAGACAGAAGGTGGAAACACAGTCAGACTGCATCTAGGATTTGGTACAGGTCAGGTACAGAAAAGACATTGCCACACAGACCAGCATTTTGACAGTAAAGCAAACTGTATGCTGTTATACTTTATGCCACAGAGCTTCAATGGGAACTAGCATCTGTTAAGTAAATCAAATGCGGCACTGGAATAGCAAAGAGGTAACTAAACTGTTCTTACTCATGATAATTACCATAGCAAATGCACTTAAAAGAACTGTGGAGGTGAAATATGTGCAGAAAAATCACTTTTCAAACTGACTTAACACAGCTGTCCAGATTGACAGCACAGATTCCATAGCATCGATGTGTTTACTTTATGCTTGACTGGTACTTTCTGTTATGGGACAGTTTAGGCTGCTTTATAGAGTAAAAATTGCTTTTGCTTTCCAATTCTGTTCTACACTTGTACACAGTACAAATGAAAGTTGGTAGCAAGTTGATTAGAGGATCCCTCAAGATTAACATAGCAGATGTTCAAGACCCTCTTTTCTCTTTAAAAATACTTCTTTATTAAAATTGACTGGAAGAAAGTACTTAGAAATGCCACAACCTAACTTAGAACAAGACATGTACATATTATTCTTCTCTAAAATTGGCTGTAGTTTTACATTTTAAAGCTGCTGATACACTGGAAATGTCATGGCATATATTGTTTTCAGAGGATAATTCTAGGAGGTTTTTTTATTTCAAGACATCTATTACAATGTGCTAAGGGGCAACGCAGGTAACTGTTTGTACAGGCTGGTGTTTCCATATACTTTACACATTCAATGGCAAGACAGAGAGATACCACTGGAAGGCAATTCAGTGAGACCAAACTGGTGTCTTGCTCCCAGTCATGCTCCAGAATATTTTCTCTTAACATTTTACTATGAAGGATGACCAGGAAAATGTGTTTCTTGGCCCAAAACAGAACTATACTTAAGGACTGATTTGAAGTTTTGCCATTGACTTTCATGAGTTTTTGATAGAACTGATTTGTTTTAAAGAAAGAAAATGCAAACACCTTCAAGGTAAAAAAAAAATAATCTTGATTAGTCTGTAGTGGAACAAATACCCTTACAAGAGCAAAATGTTGAGTTTGACATCATAAGCGTCACATCTCATGAAAACACACACGCATTATCTGTAACTGTGCACACTAGGGCACCTCTGCATCTGATACATGGGACTCTCTTGTTTCTTAAGTGCTGCTGAGCTGTATTTTCTTTGGCTGTGGTTTCATAAACAGTGAGGTCAAATGCAGATCTCACCATTGCCCTTATGCCACACCTTGACCTTTTCTGTGAGCTGTTTCAACTCACTAACCCAGCAGAAAAATATCCCCTTCTATTTAAACCCTGATTAGTTTTCTCCCAGTCACTGAGGAAAAGGCCTGATGAACAAGAGTCAGTTTAAGTTGCATAAGCACATGGTCAGGAACACGGAGAGGAATGAAAGGAGAATGAGTTCTTCTCCTTTTGTAGCAGTATCCTTTAGATTGGCTCAAGTAATTTCTTGAAAGTTCACCTTTTGACTAAGGGATATTGCACTGTCCTCCTCGAGTGGTGAAGATTCCTGACTTTCTGCAAAGCAGCAGCAGTGCCTGTTGCTACTATTCGACATTCAAGATGTCCACCCTAAATGCTGAACAGCCATTTTATGTAACTGGTATAAAGTTTACTTTAGCAGTCATTTCAAAAGGGTTTCCATGATCACTTTGTAGCAGGGTTCAAAACAACTGTGCATAAACCGTAAGTGAGAAGGATTTTAGCCAGTAACCCCACCCTGACAAAGTGGGCAAGTCTCTGCTAGCATAGATTCAGCAAAAACTATTTTGCAGGGTAGCATTACATGCCCTTTCTGTTGTGGGACTACTAGATATTGTCATTAAATTATCTTAACAAAGTGTGTTTTTATTATAGCATTTTGGGCACGGAATTGAGTCACTTTTCTTGGAGTTCCCAAAATTAAAAAGACAGGGTTTATCCTAGACTCAGGTATATGATTACCCAGATAAGTAAATAATATGCTTATGCATACTGCAGTTAGCTTAGTTCTACTAATACACATTAAAGATTTTTCAAGCTAGGGCAATTTATTGTTCCTTTCTGCATTTAGAAGCAGCAGTCATCTTAAGTTCACAAAGGTAAAAATCAGTGGAGTTCTATATACTGTAAATAAGCAAGCAGAACCACAAAATAAAATTGGAGAGCAAGAATATTTATATAGGTATGTAGAGCTATTTTTTCTTATTAGAAATAAGTTAGTTTATTGTAAAAATAAATAAATAAGACTCACTAAATAGTGAGTTGAAAGACTCACTAGATAGTTTTGACTGGAAAAGCTCAGTGAAAACACTAGTATCTTTCATCTGACCTAAGCATCATGAGCCCTTGTACAGAACACTGGCAACTGCTGGCTGAGACGATCCGAACCCAACTCTCCCCAAAACCCAATTGATCCATCAGGCTGTTGAAGTCCTTGAGGACAGACCCTCACTATTTCTGACAAATTACATGCAAGAAGGTCTATATCTTACATGAATGTTCTAATAATCATATTATCAGGTCATTCTCTTCTCTCCAAATCTCAGCTCATTTCCTGTAGAGGATAATGTTTTCAACAAGATGAACTGAGAAAAGAAACTTCAAAATAAATTATAGACAAACAGGCCCTTTGCTGAGCTGTAATAAATGTATAATTTCTCTGACTGTTGAGATATTGAGGCATCTAACTTGGTTTATAGCTCACTGCCTACTGGGGGATGTAATCCATGTGAGAAAGACACCACAACTAGCATTCCCTCATCATCCCTATGTATGTCACTTAATTTGCTCTTCTTACTGTTCACAAAACAAAAACGTTAACTCAAGATAATTTTCTTCTCATTCCAGTGACAAAATAGATTTTAAATATCTCAGGTCCACATTGAATTTACTTTTTAACTTTGGTTTAGTTATCAAAAGTACATCACTCACACCAAAATTAAAATACTGAGTATGTTTGTGTACGTGTCTGTCTCTTTGTGAAGTTCAAATGGACAAACTCGTAGGATTAAAACGAAACAAAATCTTTACAAAGACCTTTACAAAATCAAGTTGTGGCCTAGATAATTTTATTTAAAAAAACCCCCAAACTAAACAAATAAACCAAATCTAAGCTCTCATATATGCTGTAAACATGAGAGAACAGTCATGTAGAAATTTAGCAATCAACAAGCAAGCTTGTCAGTATATCTGCAAGTTATGTTCAAATGCAAGATCTCAAAACTACGATACAAAAGAATCAACAAGTTTGAGCTTATTGCTAACTATTTAATATGTGCACAGGAAAGAAAAGAAATTTTAAATTACTCCCATTTGGCAACAATTACAGCCACTCAAAGTGATCTCAAAATTTAGATTTAAAATTTATGCATAACTTATTTGGAAAGTCTCTGACTTCCTTAGTTTTAGTACAGACTTTTGTAGCTTATCACTGTAGGATCAGCTTTGTAAGCAATTTGTGCATGTGCCTTCTGCCAGATGGGTACATTCCAACGTTTTCACTGAAATAGCGATGTACATGCATTATTTTATTCTATTTTCAGATGCCTCAGTGTTCTGTTAAGTCAGGCTTTAAATTCCCAGTTCCCTCAGAAGACTATCAGAGCAGAAAAATTTAAGTCAGAGAAACAATAAACAGTTTTAGCAGAAGTCCCAGAACAACTATCTAGTTTTAGATTGAAACAGGAAGCTTCTGTACTCTATTGTTAATGCCTTCCTGAAGTTTGAAAACAGATTTCTGTAACTTAAATAATTTCTTTGAATTTCACTTCAGATCTCACTGGAAAGCTAAATGCACTCATTATTTGCATTTTTTAAAAAGTCTTTTCATTTAAGTGTAAGAATAAAACTTTTCCCAGCTGGAAGTTGCCAAGGTTGTGTGAGACCGAGTTTTTTTAGAGAAGTCTGGAGAATTAGAACTTTTAAAGGTTTAGGACACAGTTTATCTTATAGAAACATAGGTACATGGGTCCTTATCATAGTAAAGTAAGTTTATATACATAAACACAACTGTAATTTCTAAGTTGATATAGATTAACACAACTATAATTTAAATCTATGAATAGTTCATAGAAAGACTTGTTTATTTCACATAGACTAAACTAGTGTATCTATAACATAACATTCTGGGGAAGGGAGTGGGGAAGTTCATCAAGAACAATATCTATCCTGCAAATTTCTGGCGTAGATTTTGAGGGTTATTTACAGTTTCAAATCTATTTTTGATATCTATGTACTGTATTAACAGTAGATGATCTGCATCTCTAACACCACAAAACTGCACTGAGGAGGTGGTTCTGCATTGGCAGACCTGCCGGCTCTGCAGTAACACATGAAATGTAAGGTATTTAATTTATCATTTGTTCTGCTCCCACAACATATTCAGAGCAAAAAATTATTTTTAATTAAAAGAGCAAAAATTAAATCACATAGTCTGAAACTGTCAATTTAAGTTTAAGAAAAATATATCTTTATATGCTAATTTGCTTTCAAAAATAAGGGGAAAACTCCTAAATTAAGCAAAAACTGTTATAGAACCAAACTTGATACAGTAATTCATTTCAATTGACTACCTGTTCAGCTTCAAAGCCATAGGAAAGCAGAATATATCTAAATAAAAATTCTATAGCTCCTACATATATTAAATACATTTAACTTGTCTAACCAGTTACTCAAGCATGTCCAAATTTATTTTGTCAGCACAGTACAAATAAGACACAATAGTTTCATTTTACATGCTGCCACGTACAGGATTATGCAACCAGCCAGTAAAACATTTCTGCAATAGGAAAACAAAGAAACAGTTATTGCAAAAAAAAACCAAAACCAACCAGTGCAAAGCAGCAAGAGAACAATAAAAGAGGCATTTTCCCCTGTTTTACTGTGTTGCCAAAGGCACTACACATGCAGACAAGCTGACCATGTATGTTCACCCCTGTTTTCGAGATCCTTATGCAAGAAGCTTTCCAACACAGATTTTTACCTGTTGAAGCATTTCTTCTGTAGCATTCAGTTTCAGCTGATGCCCCTCAAGACAGATTTCCAAGTCCCGGATTTTCTCTCCTTGAGCTTCCACCTGGTCTGTAAGAACACTCACCTGTAATTTAAGAAGAGAAGCACAACGCTACTGAACTGACTGTAAATAAGTTTCAATTACCTTATACAATTAACATCCAAATGCACATTTTAACAGCAAGTTCTCTTTTAAAAAGTCCTCATTTTAATATCCTTGTGCACTGCAACAACCTGCTCTATCAAGATAGACGACTTTTCAGTCTCACCTATCTTATGCTTCAACCCTACCCTCTGCCCTGCCCCCTCGCCCCCGGTTATTTTGTTTTACTATAAAAAGGAAAGAGCATTTCCAGAAGAGATGGAAGACTACTTATAGGTAGCCTGAGTCAGTTCATGAAAGAAATTAGAAAGCACTAAACAAGAACGTAGGGTGCTACAAGCTTTTTAACTCATTTTGGAGCACGCATTGTCATTTCAGGTTCCATTGGCATTTCAGTTCCTAAACCAGCTAAACAAACTGTTCATTCAGAAGCCAACCAATTACTTTACTTCTTACAAGAACAGAAAAGCAGCTTACCTATCAATAAGGTGTTATGAAGTTATAAAGAATGCAATGAGTAAAAGGCATGTTTTAGCAGCGGCAAAGTTCTATTCCAAGAAAAATTCCCAGGCTTTGCAAGCCAAAACATGAAAGCAAAAGAAGCGAGATACAGACGATGAATCCCAGGAAAAGAAACAATAAGCAGCACTGGTAAAGAACTGTGGGAATGGTGGTACAGACAAGTGACTGTGTAATAAGGAAAGCCTGGCAGCCTAACTCAAAGCTTGCAAAGCTGAAAATAATACACTCGGGATAACATTAGAAAGATATGGGGGGAAAAAAACCAGCCAACAGTGTTAATTACTATGTTAAGCAGGTCATACACTCTGTGTATTAATTTTTATTATTTGTATAAAAGTCTCTCAAAGAAAAAAGCAACCGTAGCTGTTTAAACTCCAGTTTGATTGAAATGGTTAACAAAAACTTATCTATGTTTTCACATCCAACCCTGTGACACCCTTATTAAAAAATGCACAAAACAACAAACCAGTACGTGGAAGTGAAACCTTTGAGATGTACCCGCTACACAGCATTTCTAAAACCCAGTCAGTGAACACCTGAGTTCACTTCAGGGAAGCTGGAAAGGGAGTGCCTAGGTGAGCCGTATTGGTTTTACCTGTAAACATAATGACGGGCATGCCTGGGAAAGGAATACAGAAAAAGAAAGGGGGAGGAAAAAAGAAAAATAGGCTATTATAATTTTTTTTGCCTTTAAAGTACTTGGCTCTAGTGCCGAGTACAGATGAATGTAGGATGAGAGATGATAGGAAGGAGTGGGTGGTGGCAGATGGCAGGGGGACACATCTAAGCTGGGGTAGGGGAAAACTCCCCGAAAGGAAGTCTGTTGCTTATCTACTTTTTTCTTTAGCTCCCATTAAATGACTGATGACACACAAAACCCCCCGTGAGGCGAGAAGGCAAGAAGAAACAAACTGAGCCCTCTCCTTCAGACTGATGCAAGTTCCAGAGGAGGAAACTTGCTCAACTTAAAGGGTCGGGTTAGGTTCCAACTCACATTGTAACCTGTAAGGAAAACTGTATAGTAAATGTGACCCGCAAAGGAATTCAGTAAAACCTTAGCAGCTTTAGAAGCATGTGTTGAACGTTACAGTAGTTACACTGAGAGGCACATGAGCCACTTTGAGTTCATATTTTCCCCTCTGTTCAGGATCACATTTGCCAGACTCTTTAGGGAATCAGTAGGCTGCACACAGAATATAACTTCAGCATATGCTGTGCTGGCAAGTCCACCTTGCCTTAGCACTGCAACACTCACAGAAGTCAGCCAGTAGATAGTATATTTTCTGTAAGTATCTATAAAAGTGAGGCACATTGAACAATTAGCTAAAAATCAAGTGGTATAAGGGTTTAAAGCATCTCTGTGGAAAAACCTAAAGAAGTAAATTAGTTCCTACACACAGGCACTGAGCTATAAGAAGGTATCCCAGATCCTGCACCATTTCCCGCCCCCACTACAAACCGAACTGCGGAAGCAGGTTTGAAGGTGAACTCTTTGACACAGCCTTGGGGGACAGAGATAGCAGGCACTACCTGTACCCACTACAAGGTGCCTTGTACCACTTGTACTGCAGCAAGTCTGAAGGAAGACCGGAGTGCTCCCAGCCTCATATTCTCTACAGATTACAGCTAGGGACCACAGCCACTGGCACAATGAAAACTGAGCTATGGACTAGATGTGCTCTGTCTCCCATCATTTTCTTATCCTTCATGCGAGCAGACTCCCTAAGACCAGTGTAGCCTCAGCATGGGACTTGCCCATGTTCCTCACATTTGACTGACTAGATAGAATATGCAGAACTGGTGTAAACCATGTTCTAACCCCAGCTCCATCATGGCACCTTTTCTGTGGTGGTGCTGTTGATGTTGATCTACTAGACTGAGGTTTTAATCTACTTTATTTGCCCGGGTTTTTTGGAGTTCAACTGCAATGCTGTGCAGTGGGATGGGAAAATGCATAAATATTGACTAAGCTTCTTGATTTGCTGGAAGTGTGATGGGAGTGAAAGGCAAGAGAGACAATTTCCACATCCGATTTTAAGACATTCTTTTTGAGAAAAAAAACATGGGCAGGTCTTGAAACCCTGTCGTAAAAAAATCCTTCTTGGAGAGTTTGGCTGGCTGCATTCTGTAGGTGCCTCATTGTGTGGATGAAGAAGAAA
>NW_010173084.1:20911-57266 GCF_000695765.1 Mesitornis unicolor | reverse complement strand
CAGCAGGAAAATGATAAGTACATACTTATGTACGAGAGGCAGCCTTGAACAGCCTTCAGGAACCTACGAGCGCTGAACACCAGTGACCCTGTTAAATCCACAAAACCTGATACACTTTGCACACCAAGATTCTGCCAAATCTGTACAAGCCCACCAGCATGCGTGACCATCAACAACCGTCTGTATGGCATGAACCACATCCAAGATGACAGTGGCTGCTATAGGCAGACAAAGGTTACAGGACTACACACATGTGATGGAACAAAGGAGGCCTGCAGGGACAAAGCCACAGGTGGATCAGTACAACCCTCTGCTGCTGAGTAAACAGCTGGGTTTGGCCTCCTAATTGTGGCTCCAGTTCTGAGTTGCTTGTGTGAGAGTGAACTATGTGAGAAGTGAATGTACTGTGTGAAAAACTGTTTGCAATTATTAACCGGATCAAGATTTTACAGTTAGTAGCCACCTGATTAATAAAAGGTGTTCTAATAAATATCAGTTGTGATGTTGCCTCCCCTGACCTGATTCCCTCTCAGAAAAAGAAATTTGCAGCACACACTTGAAACAAATACCAACCAGAAAGTTTGGGTTTTTTCATTCAGGATTTTTAATTCTTTTTCCACATTTGGTAATAGTAATTTTAGCTTAAGAATAATGAAAAAATGCAACTGAGCCTAAGCATATGTCTCACAAACCTTTTGTTGTTTGTTTAACAACAGCAGTGAGAATCCTGCTCAGTAAACTAGCGCAAGTGTGAACAGAACATACAAGATAAAACATGCTTGCAGAAACTAGGGACTGAAAGTAGGGAGAACACCCACCCAGTATAGTTAGGTTTTGTTTGATGTAAATATATATGTTTATAATATGCGTTTGTAAGCATAAAGAGAAATGATATGCAAAGACCATTTAAAGAATCTCCAGCTTAAGTTTTAAAACCCATGTAATGTACCCTTTAGTAATAGTGAAAATATCCAGGAAAAAAACCAATCAAGTTTTTTTTTATTTTAGGTTGTACAATATGTGGTACAGTACACAAGCAGGAAAAATATCAGCTGCATCACCGTGCCAGTCTTCCAGTTATTAAAAATGGTGGCCCACAGAACCTAGAAAATGAACTGGTACAACCTAGCAACCCGAGAATGAAAACCACTGCCACAGCATGGGGCTCTACAGCATTATTTCAGGTTGGTCTTTTTTTTCCTTTGTCATTCTTCTCCTTCCTACTGTTGTTACTCCCCTCTCCTCTACACAGTTACCCCAACAGGAAACCAATCAGATGGATTATGCAAATTGTAAATTAATTTCTGATTCAGTATCAGTTACATTTGGTGATCCACTAACGCTGTGTATCAGAAAGTACCGTCACATCAGCTTTTATTCACGGAACATCAGCTCTGTAGAAAATGTGGTCTCTAAGGCTTACCTGCAGTATGAGCGACTCTTTGTCACCTTCTAATCGTGCCAGTCTTTCTTGATACGTTTCATTATTAGATGAATGATGATTCACCTGTGACTGGGGGGAAAAAAGGTGCTATAAGAATTTTTACTGTTTCAAGCAATAGTTAATAAAAAAATGCATATCTGGAGTGGTTGTTATAATACAAAAAAACATGCAGAATATGCCTACAGACCAAACTGTTTATTTCATATGCATTAAACATTTCGTATGTACCTTTTTTTAGCTGGATTTTGAATACTTTCTTATTTCCAGCAATCAAGGATGGTATAGGAATAGATTTGGTATTTTCTAACAAATTATCATTTCACTAGGAAGTACCGTTTTATCAAAACAAAAACCATTTAATTTGAAATATCTGGTCTCAGTAGTCTTTTGCCAAAGTCAAAGAATCTTAGTGTGTGTTTTTAAATGGCAAAATTTCCCATACGTATTACACTATTCCAGAAATTTCTGGAAGAAAAGTATAAATTCGTATTAGCACTTAACAAATTATTTAAATTATCAAATTCTTAACAAGATCTACTCCAGCTATGTAATCACTTATGGATTTCTAAGTGGCTCTAAGGAGCAAGCCCTTCCAAAACATGCTCTATTTTCTCCATTTCTTACGAATTTGAATACTTCAGAGAGAAACACCACAACTGAAAAAAAAAATATCTGCAGATCTATTTAAAAAAGGTTCTGAGTCCCATGGCTTCATCCTGCATACGAAAAATTGTGTAACTGTAGGAACGGAGCTGTTTGCTTAAAGCATCGAAAGTAATGTGAGCCCTTGGTGGTGCATTTCCCAGCTTCGTTGCAGACAATGCATTTCTGCCAGGGAATAAAACACCTGGCTGGCTTTTCAGCTAACACAAGAGCCCAACTTCACTGAGTTCCCTTCAGCTATACTAATCTGCAGCTGACAGCTCATTTATAGTTGCTTGTACAATGGCACCAGTGCAACTATAATCCTTCTTCCCAACTGTCCTTTCTTTACAACCGAACATTTGTGAATAGGACTTTTTTTAAAAAATATTAAGTATATTCACAGCTGCTTAATCTTCACTGAGCTCTACAGGTCTAAATGCAAAACAGATGATGAAAATAAACATGGTGCTAATTAATGCAAATCAAGAAATCAAATATTTATTCAACCAAGACACTTTTCAAGCCATAAAGTGCTGAACCAAATATAAGTGTGGTATCTTCATGAGCTGAGAGGAACTGAACTGCAAGGCCTCTCTAACCAGAATCACCTACACATTCACTAAGCTTAGTCCTTATTCCCTGTTTTACAGGATCAACAAGAGCACTGAAGAACAGAACACACCTCCACACCTCACTTACCAGCATTCCTTGTCAAAAGAAGGTTATGTTAACTGCTCAAAATACACTTCTCTTAATAGCTTTTGACCAGTTTCTAGTGGGTCCAACTAAGATTAAAAACCTCACAGAAATGGCTCTAAATATGCACATTTGAGTGCATAACTTATATACAAAGAGAAGTCTCAGACATATTAATAAGTTTTACAGTGGCACCTATATGAAGCTTGCCCACAGTGTAAGTACATAATGCCTTTAAAGGAATGGTGACTTCACTCTATCCTCTTCTCCTAACTAGTTTTAATTTTTTAGAATTTCTGTGTCCTAACATCTCTGTCCATCTTTCCTAATGTGTCAATGTAATTTTTTCAAGCCTTCTCCTTTTATTAAAAAGTACCACCCCCCCACCACAAAACCTCCCGTTGAGTTTATATAACATGCATCTTCAGTTAGGCCCTTTGCATTAAAAGTTGGTCAGTCAGTCTGTATGGTCTTAAAGGTCATTCCTTATTAATTTTTGTAGTATTATAATGAAAATAAGGAACCCTCATAAATAAATACCATGCATTTCTGTATTTCTCCCTAATAGTAATCCTTTGACCTCAGCTGTGTATCCTCAATCATACTGCCAGCCGTTCTGCTGGCATTATTCCACTTGCAGAGCAAAGTCTCATGCTGTACTTTAGAAGTCAAAATCTTCAGTGTTGATGGCTAGGTTTCCATTAGGGTTAAGACTTCATTACCTATCATTAAATGAGTTTTCTCACTGGAGAGCCCACAGACCTTCCCCAGTATGTCTCTGGCTCACACACAATTGTAAGGGAGACTTCTCTGCACCTAGAACATCAAGTATTCAGGGAACAACAGCACACTGCTGGGCAGGAAAAGAATCTCTTAATGACAAAAGCTAGTGGTGAAGATCAAAGAATCACAGAATCACAGAACGTTAGGGATTAGAAGGGACCTCAAAAGATCATCTAGTCCAATCCCCCTGCCGGAGCAGGAACACCCAGATGAGGTTACACAGGAAGGCGTCCAGGCGGGTTTTGAATGTCTCCAGAGAAGGAGACTCCACAACCTCTCTGGGCAGCCTGGTCCAGTGCTCTGTTACCCTCACTGAGAAGAAGTTTCTTCTCAAATTTAAGTGGAACTTCCTGTGTTCCAGTTTGTGTCCGTTACCCCTTGTCTTATCATTGTTTGTCAGCGAGAAGAGCCTGGCTCCATCCTCGTGACACTCACCCTTTATATATTCATAAACATTAATGATGTCTCCCCTCAGTCTCCTCTTCTGCAAACTAAAGAGACCCAGCTCCCTCAGCTGCTCCTCATAAGGGAGATGCTCCACTCCCCTAAAGAAGATCATCTATTCAGGTAGATTTTGCACATTTTCTACTGCTGTCATTTGCTGTTTTCCTATGCTACATTTAAGACATACCTGTAACCACTTGTGCAACCACTCCTCCCTGGTCTTACAGACACAGTGAGTTAAACTACTCCCATCACATTTTTACATAACCAATCTGTCATGAATGCAAAACAGAGTTCAACATTTTATAAAATCAGTAATTAAGAATTAGTTCAACATCAAATCACAAATAAGACACTTTACTACACTCACATTTATCAAATGTATAGCTTCTGATGTCTCTCGCACTGAGTGACTATGAAATATCCTCTGCTGGAAGTCCAATACTCAATACCCATGTAAAACCTAGTGAATCACACCCATGGGAACAGAAAGGGGAGGGGGAGAAATCAACCCTGCCAACAGTCAGCCAGACAGTGCTCAGATAAGTACAGTAGACAGAAAATGACCTGCTAAATAAAAGTGGCTGACTGACACACAGCAGTTGTTCAAGACTTGGGAAATCTATGTGGCATGTATAAAGACGAGATAAAACAATGTAATATGAACCAAGGCCATATGCGGATGATTGGAGTGCATTCTGCAGTTGTGAAAGTCAGTACGGAGAACAGAGCAAGTACAGTTAGATATCACACGTATCATCAGCAACTGAATATAGGACCTGTAACACTAGTCATGAGACTGCAGGCCACTTGAGTTGGTGTAAGAGCTCATAAACAATAAACACTAGATTTGAGTAACCACATGACCAAATGGCTGAATCACCAAGATTTTTCACAAAGACGTTATTTCAGAAGATGCAGCCTTAAAGCCCAAAAATCATTATCTGGGCTTCACAAATTATAAGCTAAATACATTAATTATATTTCTTATAAAGAAAGAAGAGAGAAATTGCATAAAACATGTAAAAAAGTTTGATATACACGATAACAAAGTAGAAGGAAAGATATGCTAAGGTAAGGTGGCTGAAACTATGTTGATGGTAGTACCACTGCAGATGAAGAGTCAATGTTTTACCATAAATATTTTGCCTAAGGGAGCTGCAAAGCAATGTCTTGAAGCACCAGTCTCCATAGTGATTTTTAATATAGGTTAATGCCCATCAGATATTAACATCAAATGTTTCCACAAGCAATTCCAAATCAACTGTTTTCCTCCATTCTAGAAAAAAGACTTATGCATTCTGTCATCTGCTTCAGCTTCTTCATCTTCACTTTCCAGATCTCTCTCTGGAATATGCTTTCTACTCTAACTCAGACATAATACTGGTAGCTGCTGGAATCTGCCTAAATATCATGCTCAAGTCATTACAGAGTCCTTTGCCAAGAAAAAGGCTTAGACATTCCTCCAGAATATGACACACACACAAAAAATCAGACTTCAGAGTATGATTCAACAGTCTTTATTTTAAACTGAGATAAACAGGAAAAATATAAAAGAGTACAGCAAGGAAGAGAATAAATGTTTGATCAACTCGGTTAGCTGTCTTAATTTTCAACAGTCTTCTCAGAGACTGGTTAGAGTGGACTGTTACGTTTTCTTGCATATTATTTTACTAGGAAAATTCAGAATACAGCGTATTGTCAGAACAGAGCAGCAACCATTGTCTAGCCCTTCTGTACAGATGTTCTGTTCAGAAGTTTCTGTATCAGAACTTCTAGATGAATCTTGGTAGGCTGTAAAAGTAAGCCCCTTAAAGCAAGTGCAATGCAAGATAATGATATTGAATAGAGGGCAGTTCATGTTCTCCTCATGCATGCTGTTTCAGTTTCATCTCAAAGAATCTCCGACACAGCTAATTTTAAAACAAAAAATACCAACTTCTGAAGTTGATCAGCAAGCTGTTACACTGAAATTTGTCACTAATACCACAGGCTGTGGAGGGGGAGGAACTGGGAAAAGAAACCTGGCAGTCAGTTCGAGTGGTGATTTGTAAGCTTCTTCAACAAGTCACCCGTCTCTTAGAAGACAGATTATGTCATAACCCTCCTCTCTTCTTAGTCAGTCACGTGAATCACCTTCAGTTCCACTGATCATTGAATAAGATGCCTGTGGCAACTATAATACTTGCATTACTGGGGAAGATTAAAGACATACTCGATGCATTGTCTTTTGTTGCAGTTTAAAGCAGAAAACAAGGAGTACGGCAAGCAGAGTTCACCCAGTCAGTTCTCCTGCACACTACTAGCGGCACGCAGGTCATAGTATTTCAGTACAAAAAGATATACACGATAGATTTTTTTCCAGTTGATTTGGAGTTGATAATATTTAGAAGAGTGTGGGCCTTTCATTTCTTTATTACTTTTTTGGGTCAGCAGAACTGGCGTTATGAGTCACAGTAGTTGCTATTGCATAGTGATGAGTGAGTAGCCTACTCAGTAAACATTTTTATTTTGGCATCTAACTATGGACGTAATACAAATTTAATCTCTTGGCATGTCAACACTACCTCAGATACACACCCATCTGAATATACGTACATTCACTCAGTGTACCCAAGAAGGAGGGCAAGGCTGGAACATGATTTCTGGATCTGTAATTCTTGCCTTTCATCTGAAGGCAATTAATAAAGCAATAACCGGATTTTCTATTTGCTGTCATGCCTTGTTGGTTAAGTTAAAGTGACAGTCACTTTGAAAAAGCTAACAGCACATAGTCAAATTAAAGACAGATCTAAGCAAATTTTTGTAGTCCTTAAAATAAAAGAATTTTGACCAAATATTTATATTTTATCTGGATAATTTCTTCCTAATATTAACATCTGTTTTCTCCTCCAGAGAGTTACATTACTTAAAGGAAGATATCCTTACAGAAGTTGTAAGATTCACCTTCAATATCATGAGCTTAATGGCTATAGCATGGATTTGATTGCTCCTCCTCTTGCTAGTACAGGCTATGAATAGTGTCCAGAAGAAAGGAAAGCAAAGCATAAAGAATAATGTATACCTATTTTAGGTCAGCCATCAGCTCTGTGCTGTATGCAGTTCAAAAGAGAAATCTAAAGCATTCTACAAGAGTCATCAGACACCTCCACTTCATACGAAGACATCTCTCTTTCAAAACAAGATATCTTACCACTGTACAAAGTTTTCCAGACGCAAGAGACTTTCCATTTTGTTACACTCCATCCACTGCAGTTCAATAGCTGAGTTAACTTCCAATGTCCTTAGAGAGCACATAATACCATTTGTAGTAAACATTCGCATTTATGTTTGTGACGCTTGTTAATAATTTGTGGTTATGCCCCTATGTACCAAAATGGGGGTTGTGCCATTTTTTTTCAGAATGGTGAGTTCCAATTAAGGCCAGATGGAAAGATAAGAATAAAGCAACAGGACAACAGGTGAAATTGTACATGAACCCTCTAACAGAAATCCCTCGGGAGAACCAAAGAAAGTTTGCTAAAGGTGACACAATTTCAGCTTCCTGTAGTGTGAGGTGTCTCAGGTTCCTTAGCTTGGAACAGAAACTTCTAACAGTGACACATTTATGCTTAGGTCCTGTGAAAGAAACCAACATCTGCAAAGTGCTTCCCACAAACTGCCCACCAACTACTTTACAGCTAAGGCAGCAACATGGTTCTCATAATGTTAAAAGTACATTGTAAATACACAAGACCTTTTCCATATCCTTAATAATTCCTCCCTTAATAATTCCCTTGATATCTGCCTTGTTACAAACTCCTATAACGTGAATGAAACCATGGCGCTACTCCATGCCTCCCTCAGATTCAGCCTCTCAGTCAGATGAAGTTGCCATCACAGTACCACATGCCATGAGGGACAGTATAGCTGTGCTTATTGCAGAGTTTTGTCTTTCTGATATTAGGCAAGATATTATCAGAGAAAGTTCTCTCTCTTGTAAGAAATAATTCTGCTGCACACTAATAATTTTTATTACTGGCCAAAGGCAGAAACAAGTGTAACATGGAGAAAAAAAACAGTAAACAAAGGAAAACACATTAAATGTGCCTGAGTCAAGGCTAGATTGTTATTTTGCTCTGTCTATCTGCTCTTAAATTTTGCTGCCCGCTCTGTCCATGCCATTCTTGGCACTGCATTTGTCAGAGGTCATTTTAACAAGAAAGTCCAATGGAAAAGGCTGAAGTGTGGTGACACTTTATTACAATTTGGTCTAAATATTGCTTGTCCCTGCTGCTGTTGCATGATGCTACTATACGCGTTACGTTGCAAGACTGCTGCTTAAAACCAGACCCTCTGTTCCAAGCATCTGAAAATAGCAGCTGTATCTGCCATTTTGCCTGCCTGGATCTTGTGATTTTTCTATTTGTTTCCTGCCCTAAACCAGTCCAAGCCTCAGATACTGTGCAAATCTAGCTTAGCCAACCAACTGCAACATCAAAACTGATCCTGGTCTCTGAAGTGCTTTCTGGTAATGATGAAATCTGAGCCAGCTCTGGCATATCATCAGGGGTTTATGGAAGGCTGTTGCAGTTACTCTCTGTTAAGTGCCATTTGTTACTCTGGAGGGTACTCATACTTTCATTCTGAGCCAAAGAACAACAGTATATGATTGCAGGGCCTGAAATCTTTATATGCTATCACAGTCAATGCCAGACATGTGATATTAGGATTCTTGAACATGAGAATTAAATAAGCAACTTGCATTGTTTCAACTTTTTTTTCCCCCGCTTTTTAAATCACTTGTCAAAGGAATTTGAGGGCAGACTGCTTAAGTTCTCCTGGGAACACTGCAAGAGCATTTTAAGTTCTCTTCCCTTCCCCAACATGTGTTCACCCCCTTAAAGAGCTTGCAAGGAAAAGCAGCAGTATTGATATTCTCCTTTATGTACCCTACATTAAAGGAATTACATGTGACAACAGTGATGACGTTATTGATTTCTGTAAAGGCCTGTCCTCTCTTGAACACAGTATCCTTTCTCAACACAGTACTTGAAAATCATCCTAAAGATACCCTGGGTTAACCCCTCCAAATTTGTGAACTTTTCAGTGTGAGACTTTCTTCATTGAAACTATTTCTTGAGCACTTTCGCATTATGTTATTGTCCTCAGTACATTCTGAATGCCACAAAACCTGATAACAGCACATCGTAGCCTTTTGTTAGCAAACCTATATTTTTAGAAATGAAATTTAAACCAGGAAACAGGGGTGGCAGACATACCATATTCAAAATCTCATTTAAATAACAAATTAATATGTGATCTCAAAAACAACTAAAGAGTTACTTAGATTTAACTGCACAGAGCACAGGTTAAGCTAATAGTATAATGTTACCAACTCCACTTCCTGTTGTCTTTTCTCCTTCACTATCCCAATTGCTACCATGTCACACTCCAGAAATTTAAAAGTTTCCAGAACCCGATGTAAATGTTTTGTAAATTAAATTCAAGATTCTCAAGCTTTTATCAAAGCCTGATATTATATAATTAATATTTTACATTCATTCAAGAAACTATTAAATTAATTAAAGTTCCCAATCACATTTCATATAAGTATTTGCCTACATTTTATGTTTACACAGCCAGTAAAAAATAGAGCGCATGTGCATGTGTATACATGTGTGGTTTTAATCCAGTGCCATACAGAAGCACAAACATAAACAAGCAGCATAGAATTTGCAAGAAAAGTACTCACAGGTTAAAATAGATTTTAAAAGTATAATGAGAGAATATGCTGCTTACCTGACACACAATTAAATTAATATTGTAATTAAAAAGCCAGTATACTTTGAAGTATCTGTTCAACTCCCATTCATGGATTTTTCAAATACTGAAAAACACTGAGAATCTAAAAAAAAAAAATCTAAAAGCTGACAAAAACGAAGTGATAAATTCAAGGTGATGAGACAACTGCACAAACCCACATTTTTTTTCTGTTCTAGTAAGACAAAAACTATCTCATGCAGTTAATTCATGTTCAGACAGTTCATCAAAAAATTAGGATTTTAATAGCACCTTCTTTTTAAAAAAACAGTTTTATCAGAGTAATATGCACAGGAAAAAAGGACCACCATCTTTATCCAAAACAAAGGCATCCTAAAAGGTCTCATAAAATCACCCTGATGAAGAACGGATGAAGTGAAGAACTAGGGCAAATATTTTTTTTATTTTAAAGCACAACATAATAAACAACATATTCTGCTTTTATGCTATCCATTCCCACGCAGGATTTGCTTTGTTGTATTACAATTTCAGGAAAGCACAGGCACTTGCTGGAATCTATTGCCATTTGTTCAAAGTTTGATCCCAGAGTTTCATTTTTAAAGACAAAGACAGCTTATTCTGCCCCCCCCCCCCCCCCGAGCCTCCTCTTCCTACATGAAGAAATGTCTTTAATTAAGTTCTCATGAAGAAACTTACAGTATTTTCTGTCTGAGGCACTCAATACATTTCCCTTCCCGAAGCTGAGAATTCTGATGAAGATTTGCTAAAGTGCATTTACAAAGAGAAAACAAAGCCCAGCAAATCACTTACCCTCTTTAGCCACGTGAAGTGCTTGTAAATATCAATCTCACCATCCATGCTTTGGGCCCATCTCAGCAGTCACATTCCCAGGGTTAAAAGAAACTTTTGGAAGCGAGCACACTGCTTTGTTCTACAGGATAGAGCTGTGACTTCTTCCCCTTTCAACCCTCAGCTTCTAAAATCTTCAACGCGTGTCCCCCAGCCTTATCCCAAATGCTTCTCACAGACGTATATACAACACACAACTGTATAAACTTCAGACTCTCCCCCAAACATCTGGTTTTTTTAAACAGCAGATCGGTTAGCAACAAGAACAATGTCACTCTAAAAACGTCAAAAATATAACTTGTTAAATGATCTTTTAAAAAGGATCTTTCAAGAATAGCATAAATCTGCAGAAACTGTTCCCTTTTAATGTTGAATAACAAGCTAAAAGTTATTAAGCTGTCACTGAGAAACTATTTTCAAGTAATGCCTTCTCTGGCTTTCTGTTTCAAGAGTGGCTGGAACTCATTACCAAAGACCCCCTATTTCCTGTCTCTGTTTTACTCCCTGTTTATCGTAACACTACTCAGTCTTCTCAGTTTATTTCAGGCTCAGACTAAACCTAAAAATAAGTTATGCTCTTTGAATTACTTGCTTGTCATGTCAAAAGACATTGTAAAAGAGGAGGAATTCAAGGACGATCCTGTGGATAAGTTAATTATCCCATAAATACTGCTGTTGCCAAAGAGGCAATTTTCCATCTTAACAGAAGATGATGATACTCTTCTAAGATTTTTGTCTGCTTCTGTTGAAGCTGAATGGCAACTTTTCAAGCTTGCAACACCAAGATAAATGCATATGCAATGCAATGCTCTGGCAAGAAGTGAAGTTTAGAAGCATTGCCTGTTACTGCGGTGTCCTCTAGTGCCTCCACACAGTAGTTATGATTAAGTTCTACTTTTCCCGATAGGTTCCAGTTTCCAATGCTGTATCTCCCACTAGTTAAAAGTGACTTTGGCCTTAAACTGGGCAACTGATTGTTCCACACTCAAGGACAACTGCTTGGGCAATGCCCATGAAGACCAAAACGCAGCTGTCCCATAGGATTTTTGTGATCATTTCTGAACATTTACTTATCTCCCCATTTTCTTCAGTTTCTACAGCCAAACTCACTCCTGCGTTTAAGGCACAGTAAATCAGCAATTTGGAAGAGTCAGTGTCAAAGCTGCCCATCATACTAATGATTTATACAAAGAACTCGAAGTCTGACGCTGTATAAAGCCCTGAAGAGCAGTTCTTTCAGGGACCTGCCTCACTTAGCCATCGACCCACACTGCAAACTATAGAAGCCACAGATACAGGAAGGTGTTCCTGCAAGGGATGTGGGCTTTTATTATTTCAAACATTCTCGATCCTTTCTGCCAGACAGACCTCTTTTTAGAATCTTTCATGACACAATGTAAGAGAGAAGGACATAAGTCTGGACTTCCAGCTTTCTTGATGTACTTATTACCCGCTGTTACTTTAAATCACAGGACAAGAAAAATAAGAATGGGTTTTAGAAAGTTAGTGCTACAAGTCTTCTAAAGAAGCTTGGATACCTAAAATCACCAGTATGTGTGACAAGATAAAAGAACTGTCAGTTTCCAAAAGTGAACCATGTCACAAGGCAGATCTGAAGTGGACTTGGGGTCACTCAGTACATAGAAAGGGTTTTTTTAAAGTTGATGAGAGCAGTTATTTCTTGAATAGCTAACACCAGCTAGCAAAAGCCTTAGTACATTGTCAATTGTCCATATATTAAAAAAAATAAATAAAATCAGATGCACTTAGTATAGTACATCTCTGTACCTGAGACAGCCTCTGTCATGGGTGACAAACTGAAAACTGAATAGGGGTTCTCTTGACACTAAAAACTTGCTACAGCTCAAGACATTTTCCTCCAGAAAACTAGTTATGGAGAACAGCAGAGACATCAAACTTTATCTCAAAGTATTGCATGTAGCACCATAGCACCACCACCATGGAGCTTTAAGTTCCACATTTCATCCACTTCAAAGCACAGGCTTCAAGACTCTCAGGCTTACTTACAAAGGGGGAAACATCTCTCAAAACATTCCACTGCACATAATGTCTCAATGATTTTGGTTTTAATTTTTAAAAACTACAGGAAAACTATATTACTACATGTATTTGTGCCTCAGTGTACCATCTGCAGCTAGGTGAGTATCCATTTCTTCCCTTGAAAGTATTAAAAATTACAAACATACCTTATTTCTGCCTTGTCATTTGTCCTGGATTTCATGCAAAGGCCTCTCAATCCTGTTAGTCATTCTTCCTGATTAAAAGGTTAACGTGTCTGAATTTTCTGCGCCTTATCAGCCCCGAATGTTGACAGCACACATTCCAGACAGTCACATGTTCCCTTTCAGCCTGTCACCTGCACGCGGAACTTTACGTCCTGTTTGAGCTTTGGCCTGAAAAAGTCTCAGACACCAACTGAGTGCAAATCAATGGCCCCAGATTTGCTCAGAGTACTTTGCCGTTTCACTGGAAAAGCAGGTTAGTTTCTGTGGGCAGTGTGAAAATAAGGAAAATATGTTGCAATCTGAGGATTGCTTCATCGAGTTACCACTGTATTTTTTTTTCTTATTTTTAGGAAATCCATGTCTGTGTGTAGTTTTTCACTGAGCACTAACTTCTAGTTCAATGGAGAACTAAAAATCAAAAACTCCACACTACCACTGCAGTGCTACCACCCTCAAGTGTAGCTATTGCTCCCTTACCCCCACCCAAACTGTTTTTCTCCAGCACTGTCTCAAAAAATAAATGAAAACACAAGTTATGGCAATTGAAATGTAATATAGGGCACTAAAAGGTTTTAAATTGATCAAGTTTACATGCTTCACAAGCTGTAGGAAAACCCATTAGGATTTATTTGCCAATTCTGTACTTCCGAAAAAAAATTCTGTCTACTGCCACTGCTGATAGCACTAAAAACACAATTTGCAGAACACCAAAGGTGCTAGCCACATGAACGTCTGCTGATACATAACCCATAAAAACCACTCAGCTAAGCAACCCATTACTCTACTAGTCAGAATGTCAAATACTTCAAACAAGATTTTAAGTGTTTCAAATAGTAAACAGACATGCTGTAACAGCTTTGAAATGGAGAGTTACAGAATGCTTAAAAAAGATCAGTTACACTTCTCATGTCCCTTCATTCAAGACCTGTGAAGAGGCAAGAAAACATCCACAGATTCTCTTAGAACTGTGGAAGGAAGTGGACTCTTGTCTGTTGCATCCCCCCTTCTACCAACACTGGAGCTGAGGAAGCACAGAGTAGTTTGCTTTTCCACCACGGTCCCTCTTTCTGCCGCCCAGCTGAGGCTCTATGAACATTATAAAGTGATACTTATTACTGTCATTTTAGCAATTTTACTTTTTATTCAGTTAAATTTGCACTAAAACACAGGTTTTTTTGTGATCTTTCAAAGCAGCACGGATGCAAACTGTCAATAGCATTCGTGTATTGGCACTGCATTGCCTGGGAGGTTAGAGGGCAAGGATGCAGACCAGAAGTTCTGCAGCTTCCATCAGGCCCAGGTCCCTGGAGCACAGCACCCCTCTTCCTTTTCAGCAATAACTTGTAGATGATTTTGGTTTCAAAACTCATCAGCCTTTGAAAACACTACAAGAGCATACACTTGGCCTTTCAGGCCACGAACTGGACTTACCAACTATGCATCTTCCCAGCCTCATGAAGAGTCCAGCTGAGTATGGACATGCAACAGCAATATACTCATTCTCAGGAACTAGTATCAACTTTGCCTACTTCTATTACTCTTCCCAATCCTAGTGTCTGGGCTGCTTTGGAAACAAAGGGATTAGGACCAGATTTTAAAAGGGAAAAATCTCCTCAGCATGCCAATTTACACATCTGTCATTCTCATGCAGCAGAAAAATGCAAGAGCTTCAGAGTGAAGAAAGACAGAGAGAATATGAGAATACACCTGCACAGGAATACTTGTGTAAAAAGAAATTCAGGCCATTTGAGCAGAAGACAACTGAGGAAAAAATTATTTTCACATGGTGAGGAATGGCTTCAGAAATACAGATGAAGCATTTCCAGCAAGGTAATTTGTCTTACAGTCTTAAACGTGGCTAACTGATAATGCCTAAGTGACAGAGAAAGGTGAAACTCTTGGAACAGAAGAAAAAAAAATTACTGCATTCTGTATATGAGCACATTTGCTTTACTTGTGGTAATTTAAAAAAATAAACACGTATCTTAGGAAACAGACTAGAAATAATGTTATGTAGATACATGAACAAATAATCCTTTCCCAGCATAAAATGCACTCAACCCAAATTGCTTCGTTCTTTGATTAAAATCTGTATTTCTGAAATGATCAGCCTTAGATGGCCACAACCAAGCCAGCATGGTTAACCCTCACCCTTATTGCATATCTGGGGGGAAGCTAATACTTCAAACAGGTGCTGACATCTTTGGAGTCAGTCCCATCTGCAGGCTGCATGATATCACATATCTCTAGCACTACTTTTCTTTTCTGGTTATTGCTCAAGTAATAACTAGTTCTCTTCCTTTGGCTTGCATAAAGAATGTATTACCAATACTTAGATAAAGTTACCGTCTATTAATTCACTCACAGACATTTGCACATTCTTGGCAGTTTCAAACATTCCTTGCCATATACTGAAATACTTTTTCCAGCCCAAGCTCTTGAAGAGCTGTAACTTTTTGCATGAAACTTACTTAGAAGAAAATGTAGATTGTAAGAAACTTGAGTACTGTGTTTCTGCATAAAAATTAAAAAATGTTTTCTACCTAACAGAACAACAAAATCACTGTGGACACTCCCTCTTCGTTCCTATAGGCAAGAAAAGAGTATACTGGTATGTGAAGAAAATATTTAAAGTAATATATTTATATTCTACAACACAACATATTACAATAATTCAGGTTTACTTTTCAATCTGAAAGGTTTAAAAACACTGCCGAAATTACTAAATACGCAGTAAATCAGTAAATGAAACATTTGAACTGCAATACTTACCAAATATTTGCACATACTTCAATGACATTACCAGGTAACATTTTGCCTCGTCTCAGTATAATAAACAGTAAAAAAATTGGAAAAAAACCTAAACCAGAATAAGCCTTCACAAGTCCTTATTTCTGCTAAACAATATACAAATATTCATTATTTTCTTCTAAGTATTTCATAATTTCATAAAAATAAAGCACGTTTATCTACTTTTGAAGAAGAGCAGCATGCTGTATACTATGTCTAAAATAAGTACAACTTGTTTCCATTCTTGAAAGCTCACAAGACCTGAAAATATACTTAGTTGCATTTTCACTAAATACAGGACTGTTTACCACAATTGCTAGCGTACTACTCCAACAGAGAACAAAGTAATTTTATTGTGAATTATATTATTGCTATGTTTCTCATTGCTGATAACATGTAGCCAATGAGATAGGTCAACCTACCCAAGTTTTGTGAAATCTGAATACAGAAATATTTCAAACTTATGCCCTTCCTCTAACATTCAAGTAATACTTCCTAATCAATACAGCACCTTCAAAAAGAAAAATTTCCCCCTCAACTTCTTTCCATGACTTTTATACCTTATCTCTTAGCATCACTGTTTACTGAAATCTTTCTCTCTTACCAATCTCTCTGTTTAAACTTTACGGAAAACATTTTCTGATGTTTCCTCTAGCCAGCTACACCTAAAAAAGCAGATACTTCACAGCACTTACATCTACATATTGTTCGTTAAATTTATATGGTGTTATCATATTTAAATCAGTGAAAAGCAATGCAGCTGGAAATTCTAGTGACAGATCGTAATGTGACATGAAAAAGGGACACCACGCATAGCATCAGACACAAAAGGAAAGATGAACTAATGTGATACTCAGCCACTTAGTGCAAAGGAAGGCACTGAAGCCAACAGTTGAGTCTTAGATAAATGGAACTGAATAAATCATACTAATTCTTTTGAAGGCTAGCATTCAATTTCTGTATAGAATCACAGCTTCCTATAGAGTAGTCCTCTATTTCCTCTGATGGTATCAAGGTGTGGAAAGTCCATGTAGGTAAAGATTACCCCAAGGGCTATACTGCACAACTCGCCAGTAGACTACCTTGAAATCTCAGAAAACTTCACATAAAAATACAGGCCCTGCTATTATAACAGGAATATCACCCTTCTACCATGGGCACTGCAAGCCCAAGTAAGGCAATTCTGCTTAATCACTTCTGGTAATTTAGTTTAAAGGTGTCTCTGTTTAAGCATTACTGACCATTACAAGGGTGAAAGAAAAATGCAAAAAGCTAATCTCACCATATCACTTCAAGAAAAAGACCTAAATCAGCCTTACTCACTGCAATGCTTTTTTAAGCTTCCATGAGTACTTCGCACAGAGAAGACTTTCCTGCCTCTACCGACAGCTGCTACAGTGAGCAGTCACATTCAGAGATGATAGTGTTGACTCCCAGACAGAGCACAGAACAGTAAGAAAATTAGACCTGGTTTAGAAAAAGTCCATGCAAACTGTGTACACCCTCTTTCCACTGGCTCCAAGGCACTTTCCAGCATTCATAAATAGCTGCACATATGAAGGACGCTTCTCTGCTGTCTCTTTTGTGCCGTGAATTGCTCTAATATGCTTAAGGAACTCTGAAAGGACCAGTTCTTTAGTTCAGGGCTTCCTTGCATCATTAACTCATTCACAAGGAGCTGCAGCACAGCAGAGGCCTGGATCAAACAACTTTCAACTCTGACTATTGCTCAGAAAACACATCCATCTAATGTTTCAAGCTGGTAAAAATAAACGTGAATGCTTATGGCATGACGGCATTTCTACACTGTCCCAAGCAGGCTCTCCTGGTCCATTTTCAATTTAACATGTGCTAATACCACTTGGCAATGGGAACATTCAGCTATATATAGCTCCATCGTGTCTTTCAACAGTTGAGTCTCACAGTCAAATCTACCAGCAGCTAAATACACTGGCTTTAACTGGTACTGCTCAGAATATATATTCTATTCCCACTCAGCTGTTGTTCAAAAATCCCACCGATACTTTTATCAAAGGATTTTTTCAAGTATATTTAAGTGCCCTGTATTGCAGTCATTTACTCCCTCTGTTCTGGACAGATGACTCTGTAAAATGAATCTCAGAAAAAAGTGAAATAAAGAGACCAGTGATTATGCTTCAGCAGAGCACTTTAACACATGTTTCAAAGAAAACTTTGAAGTAATGTCAAAACTTCACAGACTTCATCAGATCAGAACTTTGAACTGGTGTTTACTGTTTTAATTCAAATCCCTGTGAAGGCACTGGGGAAAAAAATTCCTTGATTTTAACACAGTGTAAACAATTTCTTCTGAACATTTATCATGACCAAATGGGAATTGAGACTAAGAAATTTATCCTGTTTCTGCTAAAAAGTCTGGTTTTACCACTACAAAAACACAGAGCATGAAATGAGACAAAGTACAGCATGGATCATAAGGCAAATAACATTATTTTAACAAATTGCCTGTACCACACATTCCTCTGCTATTTCTTCTGCTCTTCTCCCCTTCCTCTTTCCTCAAATTTAGAGCATTTAGAAAGATTTTTCAGAATTAGGCTTCTGAGAAAAAAACAGTCAGGAAAATACTAATGAGTTTTTGAAAATCAGCATTTTAAGGGTCAGTATACAAAGCTACATGGTGAAGAGGCTTGCTTTAAATATAAATGTTTCCACTGGAAGGCATATCATGTTTTGCGATCCTGGAAATGAGGTTTTCACTCACGCTTAAAATAATTTTAGGATGACTGTAAAAACATTAGGGTTCCTCTTTACTCAGAAAAGGATTACATAAAGATGTACAGAATAATAATAGTAATAAATAAAAGAATTAACAGTGTAGAAGTTCATTAAGAGTTATGAAACTGAAACTAAATACATTCTCACACAGCTCACCGAGTCAGTCAGTTACTGCAGCAGTTAATTTTTAATGCTGAAATTACTACCTGCTTTGTGATACCTCATGTGGTCACTAGCAATACTAAAATATTTAACAAGAAGCATTGATAGTACACACAAAATTCTTTTAAATTCACATCATTCTGTGATATACAGTCATAATCTTTCTATTCAGCACTGCCTTTGTCAAACCTATTCCATCTATCTCCAAGCAGTGGCAGCACCTTTACTGTGCCCAGTTAATACTGCACTCAAGAACCTGATAAGTTCACAGGTCCCACACCACAGAAACACAAAAAGGAGCCTTTTGGAAGAGCACATCTTTAGTTCCACAAATGGTGTGCCTCTTCCTCTGGAGACTGTAGATGATAAGCACAAAATCCAACTCCACCAAATTACTACCAATTCCATTAAAAAAGAACAAAGCAGATGCTTTCAAAAGAGGAAGTAAGCGAGGCAGTATCAACTATAAAACATGATGTCTAAAATTTTCACACTCTACGCATATTTAAATGTTCCCACATTTTTGGTGTTCACACCTACTGCAGACAGACTAAAGAAAGTAACAGTTGCAATTGTTTAAAAATTTAAAAAAAAATAAATCTGAACAAACCACAAATCACAACTTGGAGATAGCTCACGTCTGATAAGTTCCATAGTTTGGTACTAAGGAACTGAAGGAAGGCAAGACTCTAATGAGACCACCTATCACATCTCTGATCATCACAGAAGCTTCCTGAGTGATCAGCAATAAGTCAGTGTGCCTCAAAGCTTACCAAAAGGCAAAACTCCACAGCCTTATTTATTTAAGGACTAGGTGTAGTTCAGCACACTAAGTGGCAATTACCAAAGCTGCAAAGCTACTTGAGTTAAACGTCCGAGGGACAATTTTCTGCAGAAGTTATTTTTCCCATTCCAGTACAATTGAGCTGTAGTTTCTAGGTGATACTTCACTAAAACCAAAGAATGAAAAGAAGGTTCAGTCCCTTTCTGTCCTCTAACCTGCAATCCCAACCATTGCTGTGTGGCACAAACAGAACTAGTGGAGACAGCCATGCCCTGCCCCAGAGAGCTTTCAGAGCTGCATTAGGTTACCATGATCACTAATGCACAAGAAGCACACAAGAAAATAATTAGGACTTCTATTCCACACTTCCGCTTGAAAGAAAATGCTATCTGTTAAATGCTGTTGTTTGATGCTATCCAGCAGGAACTACTCTTGAGCCATCTTTCCAACTCCCCTTTCTGTGGTTTCCCTCAAAAGCCAATATAGGGTAGTAGCAAAACAGAAATTCAAATTATTTCCATGAGGCACATTGTTTGTATTCTTGATCAAGCATGGCAGCAGCAATGATTTTTAATACAATTTTCAAACATGCATTTAAGTGAAGAAAATAACACTTTTCTTGAAAGGAGCATGCTCATCTGCTTTTAATATAAGTGTCAGATTGCTTTTTGTATCTTTATTTTCTAATGTATTCCTAGTCAGGATAAACTGGGAATATTTTTTACCTCATCTATTCTTGTATAATGTTAGAAACAAAGCAGTTGCTATAGTCTCTAAAACCAGTGGCTTATTCAATACATGCTAGAGTAGCCTCCAGCTTTAAAGGAAGGCACACGGACCCCAAAAATAAGCAGATGTGGAATTAATAACCCACAAAAGAAAATCCTCCTCCAATCTGACCTATAATAGCTCTAAAAAAAACCTCAAAAGCATCTGTTCACCATCCACTCCAAAGTTTGTTACAATTCAACTATTGCTACTGATAGCAAACATTGTTTTATGTAACATTTCAGTTGAATATAACAATTAAAATATATTCCAAAACTCTGTACTGAATTACCAGTCTACACTTTAAAGAAACTGCTTACAAAAGACTTTGTAGCAAATTCCACTTGAGAGCATCTGGCATTTTCTACGTCAGGACATTTTACCTGATAGTTACCAGCTGTAACACTTGGGGACCCACACCTCAGGTGTGCCTGTGTGAACCCGTGGGGCGCTCGCTCACCAGCGCAGGGGTTAGCAGACTGAAGTGAGCTCCACAGGTACACAGAAAAGCTAAAGCACCCCCATGTCCATTAGGAGATGTGTGTGAACAGGGGAACCAACACAGGCTGTGAGAGTGGGAATGTGTGTAACTGTGAACGTGCATGTCCGTGTGATTTTAACTTCTTGGAATTATAGAACTGCATTTAGAAATCTGTAGGTGTTCCTTAACATTTCTTAAGCATCTAGTACTCCGATTTATCTGTTATATTGCTGATGTTGATCTTAAATATATAGTTCACTGATTTCTAGTTGATCATACCTTTAATAAATCAGAAAACGGCTTCAATCCTGATGTGTTTAAACCATGGGAATTGAACAGGGTTTTTTTAATGACACTCCAACATTTCATAGATTAATGATTAACAACCTTCACTGAGGCTTCAAATGAGAACGGATTCATTGAGATACAGAGTTCTAATTCTCTATAGCTTACTACCTTGACTATCCTTTTTCACATATCAAGTATCACGTTTCACAACTCTGGGCTGGAATCAAGGAAGTTTCAGTATGGGACATAACTATGAAATACATACTCCATTTCACTAAACCGAGCTGAATTTAATCAGATTTCTTTGCAATTTCCAGGTGAAACTGCTGCCTGTCTGTGGAAAAAGCTGTTCCGAATTTGAAGTCCATGGAAGCTGAGTGCATACTTACAAGATATTTGCAATTTTTAAGATATAAAAAAGGTCTACAAGTACATAGATTACTACTTCACGGCTTTGAGCAACCTGGTCTAGGGAGAGGTTCCCTACCCACAGCAGGGAGGTTGGACCAGATGATCTTTAAAGGTCCCTTCCAACTCAAACCATTCTATGATACTAATTTTCAAATAACACTTACAGCAACTATGCAGTACCCTCCCTATGCATGACTTTAAAAGAAGTGCAGAATTCATCAATATGGAACAGTGAAAAATACTTTTAAAACAGTGATGTCAACCTACTGCACTAGAGATACTCTATACCACCAGCTCTCCTGTTCTGTTGGTTCTGAACCCAGATTGCCCAATTGCTTTATCAATGAATACAACTTCTGATGCACTAGAAAGACTTTTAGGACATCATTAGACTGCAACTCTAAGAGGGAACTGTGGCTTCTGTTTTGGCTAGTTTCCCATGAAAAAGAAGAGATACACATATATAGATAAATATGAGAAGTCAACACATCAAGTGTTACCTACCTTGCAGAACTGAAAAGCTAATTTAATACCTCTGCAACAGAAGGCCAAAACCCAGACCAGCAGATTCAAACTCTTCAGCTTGGTGGTTCAGGGCCAACTTTACTGTGAACAACTCTGAAAAATTATATCTTTTATGCATTAAAAATATCTTCTAGCTATTACAAAGCTTCGAAAAATTTCTGCTAGAGAGGAATTCAGTAAGAGCTGCCTTGAGGATGTGGATTCAATACCTAATACTATAAATCCAAATTAAACATTGCCTGCAGTTCTCTAAGTAGATATCAGTTATTATAAAAATAACCCAATCAATGCTGTTTGCAAACAAAATAGAAAAGCCATAAACGACTGCTCACCAGATTCTCTACAAACCACTCCCGTATACACACTGCAGTGGCCCCTGGAATTTGATTGCGCAAGGCTTCTTTCTCTTGAGGATCCTCTAGCATTTCCAACGCCATCTTTAGATCTTCCAGGAGATGCAAAATTTGAAACGTGCCCAAGTATACTGATGGAGCAGGTGACACAATATCATAACCACCATTAGCATACTCTGTAGCTGTCTTCGTACCTAAACCAAGTAAAACCAGGAGAGACAATAATGTTATAATTGTTTTCTAAGTGACAAATATATAGGTACTACACACTACAACACAGACTTCACATGCTGACATGTATCAGTATTTCAGGCTTAGAAATACTTGAGTTAGTCTCTAGATAAACAATGAACACTGGAGAATTAAATGTGAGAGGTAGGTAACAAGCACACTGAAAGAATCTTGACCTAAAGAATATTTGCAATGTCCATTAAATTACAAACGCCCAAACCTTCGCACAAATCACCTGCAATTTTCCATGGTTACCATAAGATGTCACTAACTTCTCAGCTACATAGTTGGAAGGCCTCACACAGAGCAGTGTCAAGCAATGTAAGAAAGATTGATGCAGCGCTTTGACAAGAAACTTCGATGAAAATAGATCATGTTACCAGACCTAGAAAAATACGTGACCTTCAGCAGGTTTAAAACCGGCCCACTGAGAACAAAACCTAAAAAGTTAGCAATAAAAATGACTAATAAAACTTTGATAGTTCTCTAAATTACAAAAACGTCTCAAAATTACACCACCTGTTAGCCCTCCAGCACCAGTATTATTTTCTCAAGAACAATAAGCACAGCAACAACTTGAGGGAAGAATTATAAATAATACAAATTCTAGTATCTCCAAATTTCTTTGTCTTAATACCCTGTGTTTCAATGAGATGCACTCTAACATGACTTTTCTTTTCTCAGTCCTGAATTTCAAACCTTGATTTCATCCAATATCCCTTTTTTTCAGATGGAAAACTTCTATTTACTCTGCTTTTTACCATTTTTATTTACAATTCATTGCCTGATGTACATAAAGGTTGCATTCATGTTATGTCTTCAATTGCTGTTCTCTCTGGCATAAGCAAAAACAGTTTCCCCATTTATCTGAGTTCATGGAAGACATTTTTTAGACTTTTGATCATTTGTATTGTACTTCTCTCAATCCTTTCATTTTGTAACATACTTTACAGGTGGATCCACAGAGCACATAGTATTCCTTAGCAAGACTGTATCATAGGTCTACCCAATAATCTCCATACTATTCTTTATGAGGTTTTTTTGTTTGACTGTTTTAAACAATGCAAAGCCATTCCGAGACATTTCTGAAGTTTTGCTCAGTAGTAGGGCTTTTATATTTTTTGAAAGCAACACTCATATTTTCAATGCAGGAGTAATTCATATCATCTTAATCTCTTTTCAAACTCAGAATATTCCCTGTTTGGTCTGCTGCTTCTGAGTTTATTTTAATACCTCACGTGGGAGATCTCATCTTAATTTCTGGCTAAGACGATGTCCAGGATAAAGTTCCTTCAATGTCCGGTGCTACAAAGACTGCTACACAAGACAACTTCATCTTGTAAATCAACCGTGTGTTCCTGAATGATTTCCTTGTGAAGAGAGGATCGACCGATTGTCTTGCTGGATTTGAGTATTCTAACCACTAAAAGATATTTTCTTGGGTATTTCTAAACTCTCAGCTACTTATGCCAGCTTAGTTGTTTCTGTTTATGTACTTCCTAATGCAGATTAGTATTAAACTCTAGTGGCTAAAAATAGGTTTCCAAACTGTGTAAGAGCCATTTGGATCATATAACCTCTTAAATCTTTTCATTCAGCCAGAGTGGCTCACTACTTACTTACTTTCTGAAAGAGATAAAAACACAAACTGAATGTGGCATTGTCTTTTTAAGCAGCATTGAAGCCACTTTTAAAGATGTGGCTTCTTTGGTTATCACAACATTAGGATTTTTAAATTGCTTTTCCCACTCTTTCTTTTGGAAAACTCCATGCTAACTTTTTCTGTCTTTTTGCTTAGCAAGCACTATTCACACCAAAAAAAGCAGACAGGATCCAAAGTTATTTCAGAACCAGCTTTGGTGGCTACCCCTTCAATGAAATGACAATTTTAAATAGATATGGAATGGGAAAAACTGAACGGAACAGTCTGCTATAGCATTTTTCATGGTATTTATATGAGTACTTTTTATACACAGAAAAAAGCGAAACAAAAATCCACACAATCCAAACAAAACTCCACAATCTTTCAGGCCCACAGCCAATGCTTCAGGTGTGAAGTAAAAGCTATAATCTTTAAACTAAATTCTGATTTAAAATAACTGTTTAGGACTTCAGTGAATTATACTAGGTAGGTAGTTTATACAGCCAAATATACAGCCACATCATACATACCACTGTAACTTTCTTGAGGACAGTATTAGTGACATCTTCCCTCATCAGTCTAAATGCTTCACTATGTATCACATCTTGCCTACAACCTTAGATTATCATGGCTACAACATTACTAGCAACATCTACCTTCTACAGAAAATAATTTTAAATTCTGTAGGAAAATTAAACGACAGTGAAATTCACATATTTTGGCATGCCTTTATTTGATTTGCCTCTATCAAAATACTAAGAAAAAACCTCTTTAATCTTGGCGGAGAAAGAACTATCACCCTTAAGAAATGCAGTTTTATAAAGATAAAAATTCTCAAGAGCTGCAGCACAGGCCAGGCCAGCCAGGAATCATACGTTGTGATTTTCTGAGACTGGGCATACTCCATGTGCATGCTGCAGTTATCCCAAGCTCTTCTCCTGACTCTTCAGATTGGCAGAATCCTAAGCATCCTCAAAGTCTCGTATTTTACATGGCACTGGAAGATCATAATTTCTCAGAACACTCAAGAACTGGGTCCATGTGTAAGGCATGTGCAGTCTCCATAGTGGTATTCTAAGGTGGGTCTTGAGGACAGTCCAGTCCTATGTAGGGACGTTTGGAAGGTGGCAATGTGCTTTTACTGGGAAAGAACTTGATGTCTAGTGATTGAGACAAAGTCACCTCAAGACTTTTCAGGGTTTTTTCCTACTTTTCCCTTTCCTGTGTCAGGTTTCCCTCCCCTTAAGTTTGCATGAAAACATAAAAAAATGAAGTCAGAAGAAGGAAATATTCTTCTATTTATTGCAAACAAAATGAGATGCAGCAAATGAAAATCATTAGACATCCGTATGGCAAACTCATGCTCCCTGAACTAGCTAACACACAAAAGCTGGTATATCTTATGAATCTTACGGGAATTCATTTTAAGCATAAATCATACAGGATTTTAAACTGTACAAAAGAATAAAGATTATTCTTATTAGCTTAGAAAATTTTGAAGTAACACCACAGTATTTGTTTGCTTTCATGAATAAAGATGTAATGATCTTACAAGTGAACTGTCTGTAAATTCTTCTGTGTACTAGTTCCATTAAACCTTGAACGGAAAAACACCTCTTTGATTAACACAAACTAAAGTTAAATGAAGAGAACAGAGATTGAAAGGCTCGATTTCATTCATAATTTTAAATCTGACAAGTACATATACATGTATACCTATATATATATCTCTCTTACATGTAAGATTTGTATGTGTGTATACACACACACACACACACATATATACATGTATCAGTACTATTCAAGATTTGTATTTGGACTTCAAAAAGCAGGCACTGGTGAGAAAAGAATGTATCCATGTCTGATACCATCCAAAAGACAAACAAAAACCCAAACCATATCTATACTCTTATCATGCCAAGAATATAGGGCATAATTCTGAGATGTCCTGAAGATTCTAGCTTTCAGCATTCAAAATTCCACTGGTTTCAAGTCACTGGAATTACAAATATTAAGCAAGGACTTAAAATTGCTTTGCTTTGCTGGACAGAGGCCAGAGTTCTCAACGAAAGCTACAAAGCCCTCCCATGAGTAATCCTCCTTGTCTAGAACAGGAACTACTCACACATCTCAGCACATCACCAAGAGAACATGACCCTTCCCATCTTCCCATCAAATACAACCATACACTCCTCTCTTCAGAAATTATTTTTAAACTGGTTTGCTGCAGGTTGCTACTGCAGTAACTTTTATTCTCCCAGCTGAAATGGAAAATGAAGAATTCCTCTGAATGCAATAACTAATGCACATTATACTAGTTGCAGAAATGCAGAGTTCAACTCAGCATTTTAATTCAGAAAGCTTCCTGTTTTACTGTGTAAATTCAAATGAATCACAGGCTTGCTTCTCTTATTTGTTTTTCATGTATTTTCATATTAAGTAGAATATATATTGCTCACCAGAAGGACAGAAACACACCCTGAAAAACAGAAGTGAAAGTGCGTAGGAGTAAATAATTATATTTCTCTGTATTAGTTTAAACCTTTACATCATCATGCTGCAAAGCACATTGAGTTTTAGCTCCAGACACTAAAATTTGGATCTCCTTGCAGACTGATGCAAAAAAAAGAGATGCCATAGTGCAAACGAACACTATGTGTTACCAGTATACTCTATCACTAACAGCAACTAGTTTGCGTGTAACTTTATTACAGATAGCAGAAGTGGGGAAGAACACGGTTCAAGTACAAGAATCTTACAGATACTCAGGCAAAATGAGTGCAGTTTTGAACTCTTGCAACAAGACTCATTTTGTACAGCCTTGAGCCAGTTGCAGTCTTCTGTGCCTCTTTTTTTCCAGGGATAAAAAGGACAAGGGGAATCTTTTGCCATTATGTTTATATAATACTTAACACCATGGTTTCCTACTGTACTACTGGAACACAATTAATCATCATAAATGTTCATGGGAGGGAAGGAGGGAAGGAGGGAAGGAGGGAAGGAGGGAAGGAGGGAAGGAGGGAAGGAGGGAAGGAGGGAAGGAGGGAAGGAGGGAAGGAGGGAAGGAGGGAAGGAGGGAAGGAGGGAAGGAGGGAAGGAGGGAAGGAGGGAAGGAGGGAAAAGTATTGGAACTAAGACATTCCAAGCAGCTCATTTCACATACAGACAGGTTAAACATTGCTGCACAGTATATTCATGGTAGAAAGAATAACAAAAAGTATATGAAAAAAGGAAAATAACTTTTAAGTTACACATTTCCTACACCCTGACCATGCAAGTGAGTTTTCAGTTCAAAGTTCCTTTCAATTAGCTGAATGGCTTCAAAGAAACATTGCTTTTGGGCAAATACATAACCTATTCAGAAAACAGCACTACTCATGGCTTGCAAAAATAGGTTACTAAGTAGAAGTAAAGAAAGCAGAAAGCCTTGCCAGTTTGAGAATCAGCCCGCCTCAGCTTATCTTATATACCTTCATCTATCACCCAACTTCCATCACTTTTAGCAGTAGATACTGTTACTGATCTCTCACTTTTCATTGTATCTTAACTTCTGATCCTCTGCATTCATCCTTATTAGCTCAGTCTTTTCACTCTAAAACTGGGTGAGTTTTAGCAAAAAACAAATCCTGGTAATATACAATTCAACCATCAGTGGTTAACAAGAGATTGTCCTAAAACTGCGGACTCCTTTAGTCCAGAAAACAGCAAAACAACAACAAAAGCCCCACAAAACCCCAAGAGCTACTTCTGTGCTAGGGTAAGGATGACTTTCTATAAAGCCGAAATACAAGAGTTTTGATATCTGACCAACAGCGGTTAGAATAAAATTACAAACATACATTTTCTCTGGCCTTTCAGTTATCATTACACTGCTAGAGAGCTTTTTTTTTTTTTACCTTTTTACTCTATGAGCATATAGGTGGTCCAAGTTCTTCCTCTCTCCTTCAAGACTACAAAGTATAATTTTCTTGGAAGCACAAGTCTCTTTTTCTCATGAAGACAGCCTTGAAAATGTGAATTTATGTAAACCATTAGTAAGGTCTGGATGGGACATAATTCAGCCTCCTCGTTCCTAAGCCTTCTGTGAAAGGAGTGACGAGGTAGCTCACACAGTCCTTTCTTCTAATACTGCAATGCAAAATGCATCACAAATGGTGTGTTTTGAATCATAGCTCATATTAGCTTCTCCTCAAATCTCTGCTTTTAGATCTTTAACTACAGGGAACAGTAACTGTTAAGCTGGATTAGCAGGAAGCCCTAGGAAAAAATTTCCAAGCCTAGAAACGTTAATGACCACATTCAGATGCAAGCTTCGTGCAGCTCAGATGATGTTCAACTGAGCTTTATTTACAACCACACATAGAATCTTGGAGACAATTTTCAAGAACTGTCTATAATTTCTTATGCAAATTATCTGTGTAATTACTCAGACTTTTTCCTTTCACATACTTATAGACGGTAAGCTGTGCTGTGCAGCACAGCAGGTACTATGTACACAACTAGAACACAAGGATCTCTCCTATCCAGAAACACAAGCTAAGCAGCCTTACAGCTGATGAAAAAACAAAGATGGATTATGCAGCTATGATGGAGATTTGAGGCTGAGTCTTCATAGCACAGGAAAAACAAGATCAACACATTTTATTGAAGACAAAGAAGAAGAAGAAATACTCGCACAATTTTCTCTCTTTTTTGTTATTTACACAAAAAAACCCCGTGTACTTAGGGCCAATGAAACCAGTAGTCTAACTAAAAGTGTTGTGAGACAACAAATACATCTTTTTGATACAAAATCCATAATTGTTTGCAGTAAGTAGTAGCAAGCTCTTGGTAACATGAATACTGTTTCATCTTATAAATAAATAAATAAATAAATGAATGAATGAATCTCTGAAAGCATAGGGAAAATAAGAGCATTCAGTTTGTGAGGAAATAAAGCCATCTTCTTTTATAAAAATTACACTATTTTGATTTTTAAAAGATTCTTTCAAATCAATTTCATTGCCTTAACGTAGGAAGTTGAGAAGCTATGATTTTGAATTCAAAGAAATAAGATGTTTGGCAACACTTGTTTAAATTTAAATCTTAGAAGTCTGTTCACTAGCGTGTTAGGCAACTGAGTGACTCATGTCCTCAAACACTGATCACATCACATAAACCACAGAAGAACCACTGTGTCTCAGATTTTCAATCCTATGGGGTTATGGCCATCATGGTTTAACTGACTCTCTTTGCTACATACTGTATCTACAGCTATTTACGTTTCTGTTTCTTTTCTATCCTTTCTCAAAACTTCACACAAATACCTATGATGTATGGATTTCATTTTGCATAGACACAATGCAGTACTGCATTTTTGGTAAGTTAATGTAGGTGTCTAGGTCCCGACTGTAATTTTTGTTGTTTTATACTGACAGAACTGTTTATCTACAGTAAGAGATAAAGAATTTGAAGTACCATGTATCAATTGCAAAGATTTCTCCATTTGTAATTAGTTTTAACTCCTATTTTCAAGAAAATGTCTAATTTTGTTGTTTTGCTGGAAAGGCAGGAACACACATAAGGGAAGTCAAAAACCGACTTGGTAAGTAAATCACTGTTTGACTGGGACTTTCAAAGGACAACTTTGACTTACACAAAACAATTTTAAGCATGTGTTTTTGTAAAAGATCATTAAGTGTTTCCAGGAAACAATTTCTCAATGCTTTCAGCTCCATAATATTCTGTAGTACTGTCCTATATTCTTCACTCTCTATCTTCTGCTCAGACCCCCATATTCTGTGAGAAAATATGCTTAGGATAGTGAAAGTATGGGAAGCATGTTTTGGGACAGTAGCCCAAATAGCTGTAATGACCTCTTGCAAGGTTAAGCAGTCAAAATTGAGGAAATTCCAAACTTCAGGTTGCTCTAGCAACTCCAGGCAAGGAATGAGTAGACAGCGCTGCACATATGCAACCAACATGCAAGTTGTCATGATTTTCACATGCTTTTAAAACATAGGTCAGAACTGCACCTCAACAGTTATGCAAGGTCTTAACTTGAAGGCTACAGCATGTGTAAAGCCCCTACAAAATACAGCACCTGAGGGCTGTAATGGTTATTCAAGTATGCGCAGTTTGCGAGGCCATGTCTTAGACGTTGTTAACAAACCTAAAAAAACGACCACAGAGAGCAGACATGAACAATTATGGATTAAATAAATAGAAAGACAGTAAGCTACTATATTTTTAAAGTTTTAAAAGATCTTCAATTGTTATAAGTCTGTTACTGTTGACAACGTCAAAGGAACTAACTAAATAGCTTTTCTGAAGTCAAGTATCTGAAGCTAAATGTCAGCACCTAACAGGCTATAAAACAAGCTATAAGTGTTATAAAATAAAGATAAACGTTGAACTACAAATTATAAACTCTAAAGAACTGTGTTAGGTTTTTCTATTTTCACCTTTAATATCCAGGATGGTTAAAGGTCACCATCTATATCTTTTTTTTCCCCTCAAAATATTTTTGATACATAATTCTCTGGAACTGTTATGCCAGGAAGTTATGTATTTCTCTACCAAAGACCTGATTTCAAGTAATCTATTCATTTCCTTTTCCATGTCTCTATTGCTGTAAGATCTATGCATAAATAGCTCTAGCTAATGGTTTCAAAAAGTCACTATAGTATCTCATATAGTACAACTTCAAAAATGCCACCTTAGTTGATGTTTATCTTGTTACTGCTATGCAAAAGCTGTATATGTATTATTATTTTTGTTCAGAAAAAGTGCTTAAATTATTGTCAAAGAACAGAAAATAAAAAGGAACACTAATCGTAACTGGAGCACAGCCTATTAACATGATTACAATTTATTTTAAAAATACAAGAAAACAACTGCAGCTGTTGCTGTTCAATTACTCTGATCTATAACAAAAGAAACTGCTCGTTATTTAAATCACTCTGTTTCTCTCATCATTATTTCAACTATAGTCTGTGTCAGTTCAGTGCTCTAAAGTGAAATTCTACAAAGATCTCTGTATTAAAATTACACAAAGTTATATACTTTTAATATAGAAATTGAATTTTGAATTTGTAGATAATGTGAACCTTGAATAGGACATAAGTGATAAAAATAAAAAGCCATCTGGAAGCATGTAAATTGAAAAGAAAAAATGGAAGCTGTTCTCTAGTCATATTACACAATCACGAGAGCCTCGCACTGCCCATCAGCCACATGGACAGCCTGTATTTCCAATAAGACACCCTGCCCCCCCGTCTAAACATACACCACAAAAAATAGGATTAAGTGCTCTGTCTGGTCTGGACAATTTCAGACCCTTATGAAGCAGAACAGGGTTGCCTATCTTCTTCACTTAAAGTGCTGCAAGACTAGTCATTACATCCTGAATGAATCCTGTGGTGACGGATCTGACAGTTCACGGGCAAAGGAAATATTTTGATTTCCTATTATTTATGTAAGAACTCAGTGAAAACCTTATTCCTCAAAACCTAAAATTTATCCAGAGGGGTTCACATGAGAGTGTTAGTACTTTTTGTCCACTCCTGCATTTTTAATCCCAGTTCTAATCCCTTAACTAGAGGAGATTTAGTAATCTAACACATCCAGAAACATAGCGTAGCTCTGGAACTTGAACTCTATTGTTTTCATAGTAAAATTATGACATGACAGAACAACATCTTTCAAACTCTGTCAAATAGATCCCATGAGGAAAATATATGAAACTTGAATTAAAATCTTGTTCGTCTCTTAATTTTATAATTAATTATAAATTAATTTCTTCTTATAATTTCTTCTACAGGCTGCTTCTTTAGCAAGGGTGTGGGAAGTGATTGGGTTTGTAGGACACAGCAAAAGCAATGAACTGAACACAAGCATTCTCCCACCGCAAGAGAAGGGAATTTAAACATGCATATTTCTCGGACAACTTCTTTTTTTAACTTTTAAATTATTCATATTTTTTAATCTTTCAGTACTAATACTGAAATATCAGCACACACCCATGTGGTAACACATTTAACTTTCTCATTATTTTTCAGTAAGCAGTAATTGCAGAAGCTCTGGTTAAAAGGAAACACAGTAATTACACTGATTACTTGGTGAATTTGAAGAGAGTCTGGAGCTCCAGCAGACTATAATGTTGTGACAGGAGTTTTTAGGTCTTACAGTTATGGTTGTTATTCACAAAAGGAAATAATGGATTTCCAGACTGTTGATAGAGCAAAGCAGTTTGATATCAAAGTTAAATAAAAAAATATTTTAATTCTTTAGGATATATTGCAAAGAAAAAAAGAATCAAAATCTATAGTCCTATAAAGAAACACATTTTAATAAATGGGTACAAGCTGGATAAAAGGGAAAGTAATGACTTGGTTAAACCTCAGAGGGAAGCAATGCCAAAGCCATGCATCTCAAATAAAGAATGCGTAGCCAGATCTGACATACGAGTGCTTTCTTTAGAGAAAGCCTCTGTTTGGAGCACAAGTCATTCTAGCTAATGGATAAGTCATGTTCATTGACAATCACATTAGCCCTTTTTGCTATTTTAGTCAAATAAGGCTAATCATTTAGCATGCCTAATTTATATAGCTATGAGGGCGGGTTATCAGTACAGATGTACTGAAGCATAAAAGACTTGGGAACACTGACCTATCTATCAAATTTGATCAAGCCCAATGAAATTCAATTTGTTAATTTTGCTTCACAATCCTACCCTCATGCACTCTAAACACTAATACATTTTGTATTGCACTGAGATGCACAGTCTACAGTGAGATTTTTTTATTTGGACTAATCCAAATACTGTATGAGCTATATTAACATTTGGAGTAAGGTACATGACTCTTAAAATTAGGAGGCTAAAAGTAGGAGAGCAGATCTCTAAATATGTATTTCCATGCCCAGTTCTTACCTTAAAGGACAAGACCACAATCTAATATTTTAATAACAACTACACCTAATAGAAGAAATCAGGTTTAAATCACATTTAATAGAGAGAATGCTGTTTTTTCATGTGTATATATACACATCTACTCAAACTTCAAAAATTAACCAATGCAAGTTACACATCTCTGGACTTCTCACTTCTCTAAAATAGTGATTAATGCTCATTTTGTGCCTAAAGCAAAGGTTTCTGAGGCCAAGAGAAGAGCATAGCTCTCCTAGTACCCATTCAGGCCTCACTCCAAAGGAAACATCTTTTTCATCGGGCACGTAAACCATGACAGTTTCCAACAGTCATGAAGTTCAGCCTTAGTCTTTGAATTCAGCGCTGCCTAGAGACATCTATGGAATCTGCATACAGTGAACTCAAATAGCATAAGCTCTGAAGAGTTGGGTTTTTTCTTTTTCCAGTCTACTCTAAGAGCAGCTAAGTTTGTACAGATGATTTGTCCAATATTTGCATAATACGGCATATATGAATCTGAAGTTAGAAGACTCAAGTCCTGGTTTGTTTCATGACACTCCTCCAGTCCTCCATCTGAAGGAGTTTCCTACTTTATTTGTTCTCTCACCATACAGGAGAAGAGAACATTCCTGTTTTCCAGTCCCTGCCCAAATTGCATACAGAAGCTTACTGTATTGAATTAGAGAGAATAAAACTTGAATAATTACTATGTTCCTCAATTTGAGACAAATTGGGATAATAACTGTATCAAAGTACAGGCTCCAGCAGATACATTTGGTCCTTCAATCATACCAGAATATTCAAGAAGCAGTTCTGGAACACACAGAACATTAGCTAGAGGAGAACAACCAGAATGGACTTATCTTAAAATGTCTTATCTATTTCTAGTAATGGAAATAATTTATAAATAAGTTAAACAGCCGTACCACCCAATTGAACTTTTACTTTATAACTAAAAATAAGTAAGGAAATAAAGCAATACAATTTTTTTTTAACTGGCACAGGTAGATACAATTCTGAAATCATATGGGAAATACTCAATTAACATTGATGAGACTTGACAGATGCATTGTATATCTTTATGTAAGGCTGTTTTTCAGATTATACTGAGTAGCAGTGGACATTAGACTAAAAATGGAAGTAATGTGAAATCACAAAGTCAGCTCTCCTGAAGAGACTGCCAATTTGCTCATACATTGTGGAATCAAACTCTACATATCACTAGGATGCCTGAATCTTTTTTTTTTTAAAGCATGGGCACCAACACCACTACAAAATAGCTGTGAATGGGACATGCAATCTGCTGAGTCACACAGAATACTTCTTCCATCATTTGCTTTGCTTCTCTGTATCACTGTCTCCATATAAGTGAAGGGGGTAAAAGCGATGTTGTTTGGAAACCTGGAACAATTTAATTCTATTCCTTCTTTATAAGATTAAACGCCAAAATGCTGTGAGCACAAACAATGTGAAAAAGGAGTGGGGAAAAAGAAAAGAATATTAAAGACAGAAATTTCAAACCTGACTTGTGATCTCAATTATTTTTCTAGCATGAAAGTAGAAGAAACATGTGATTTTCTTAGGCAGTAAGTCATTTAATTAGTTATGCCACATATTACAAGGCTGTTGTTCCATAGTATGTAAAAAATACCCAACACTAAACACTTATTGTCTTACCAAGAACTGGCCTCACAACAATCACTTTTCAGAGCTTCCATTCATGGAAACACTACTGAGTAGAAAGATTTCCCTTGCAGTGGAAAAACCATACAGCCTGTAACTCTGCAAAACGTTTTTGAAGAGAGTATGAAGTGGCAACTTGGAAAAATTAATTGATTTTTTTTCTAAACAAAACATTGCACTGCTCAAATAAGTAAGGTGATAGACCTGTTTGTTGAATACATGGACTTTTATTGGTCATAAGAGGAGATACTGGACAATTTGGGATATGTTGGAACCACAGTCTACTAACAGAAAAGACTGAAACAGATGAAATCCTATGGAATGAAAAACCTGAAAATCATAAGTTTTCCAATCCTTTCCTTCAAATGAAAATATACCACCAAGCTCTGACAACTCCTGGAAGAAAATAAGTGTTTAATCTGAAAATAATTTTAAGTAGAATATGTTTCTTTTTCTTTCTCCTGATTTTTCTGATGAATGGAATCAGTGCACCCATATCATCAACGTGTGCTGGGTTATGTATAAATCATGAGAGAAGGAAGATACTGAGTTGGAATTTCCAGACGTCCGCAGGTGATTTATCAGGTTTCATCACATAAAGGGACATGGGCTTCTATGTTACTTTGGGTCTTTTATTGCCTGAAATTTGTTCCATTGGTGTGAAAAGTTATTTGTGGACTTACATTTATCACATACTGACATTTATACTTCTGTGTATCTTAGCAGTCTGTTAAAGCTTGCACATTTAGAATAAAGTGAAGACTCATATGTGAATGAGGGGAAAAAAAAATCTAGAGATTTTTTAAACTAAAAATCCTGGATAATGCCTTCCTGCCTAATCATGGCTTGTCTTATGGTAATATTTGAAACTCCGTAATAGTCTCTAGATAGAAAGTTTTTCTAGAAGAGCAAAGAAGAGCAGGAAAAAGCACAACTGCAGCAACAAGTGGCTAATGTCACCATCTTCATCATTAGGGGAAAACTAAAAAAAAATAAGAAAAGGCACAGCATGGGTGTCATCATTTAAATTTACAAAGCTTTAGTGAATGCTTTCCCATTGTGCTCAAGTGAGATCATGGCCCTACCCAGCTAATTCTTTTAGGAGCTCATACTGAATGGTGTGTGAGCACAAACCCCAAGGCTACCTGGTCCTAACCACAGAAATAAACTTCTCTTGTTGGATGCTGTAATGCTGAAAGTTAGTTTTTTAATTGCCTTGCAATTTTGCAATAAAAGCAAAAGAGCAGCAAAAAGACAGTCTTGCATCATTCGCCTTTCTAGTATACAGCTGTGTAAAAAGAGATTCATAGCTGCACTCCTGGATATTAATGTCAACAAAAATATATGCATTCTAACTCATCAGGCTGTAAGGGTAATTAACAGCTAAGCTATTTTAAATATATAGATCACAAATAAAAATGAAAAGTATATTCCTATATATACATATTTATGGATATCTCTATGTGTGTGTGTGTAAAATACAGACATATACTATGCAGCTAACTGCAAGCCTCGGTGAAAACTTTTTTCAAAGACATACTGAAATAAAAAACTAACACATACAGTATGGAATGTTACCACATGAATTGGGAGATGTTTAAGTCACTATATAGCATTAAAGTAAATCCCTCTTATTTCAGTATTCACATGTCTGAGGTGGAACTGTGGGTTTACTTCCTTTATTTTACTTTACATTTTCTTC
>NW_010173084.1:0-20880 GCF_000695765.1 Mesitornis unicolor | reverse complement strand
CTGAACCAGAGACATCTGTGTGTCACAAAGAACTTGACAAATTAAGAATAATAACTAAAGAGTAAAAATACGAACAGGAAAATTGCATGAGGGAAAAAGACAAACATATTTAAATGTCAAAATAGTCTGGTGTAAAGTAAAGCATTATTATACCTGCAATGATGTCATCCATCTGCTCCAAAGCTGCTTCCAGCATATGACTAGCGTCCGAAGACATCATCTGTGATTTCTTCAGACTTCTACTCTTTCTACTGAAAAGATAGATGAGACCATGTGTATTACACTAAACCACGCCTGATAGAAAGATATGTCACTGTCACATTGTAAATTAAGCCACAAAAGCAAAAGTCCACACTAGCAGTAATACAGCCTGGTAACATGAAAACTGACAAAACTGAGATGGATTATTTGGGTTTTCGGACGTTTTCATTCATTGTTGATTCATAATTTTTAAAGAGATTTTACTAAAACAGAGAAATGCAAATGGAATCAAAGCCAAACAATCTCAAATACTGGAAGCTCGAGATTCCCCTACCCCTCATCCTTAACAACAGTTTCCCAGATTCAAAGTTCAGCGCACTTCAACCTTTGCACTGTGGAGAATAAGAGCATTGACTGGGTTTCAATGAAGGAAGGAACAGATGATGAAAAACATGCTTAACCTATAAGCAAAACTCTGGAGGAGCTCTGCTTTTTGATTGCTGCCTTAAGAGTAAAGACAATTCGAAAATAATTTTTACTCTTCCTTTCTAAACCCTCATTCAGTGTCTACCACTTCTTTCATGACACTGAAAATGTAGTTCTTTCTGTTCAGACTACAAAAATGCCTCAAATTGAATTTTCTGAAGTTACTGCTGCCTCTTTAAAACAGGATTCACGATATTAGCGTTACCATCTGACATTGAGGATAACAAACAAAATGTTCCAAAATTAGTCTCTACTTATGAGTTGGTGTTGCCGGACTCTCAGCCAAGCAGCAGTCACTATTATCAACAGATGATATTTCAAAGGGGAAAAGAATTTATGCTGTCCATTTCACTACCAGGGAGAAAATTCTCTCTGAAATAAGGTCCTTTTGCACATCACTTTATTGCTGAAGTATGAAACCAGTGCCCACACAGTGATGAACTTACACATATTTTTTGTAGTGCTCCAATACACAACTCAAAATACTGACAAAGCCTTTAAAGGGTCATAGAATTTTGATTTCTCTTCCATGAAGGATGCAATTCAGTCTTTGGACATTTAATCTTCTGACACAGTAAGTTTTAAAATCTGTGATTCAAAACTGTTCAGTTTTCATAGCATCATTAAGGTTGGAAAAGACCTCTAAGATCATCAAGTCCAACCATCAACCCAACACCACCATGTCCTGAAGTGCCACATCCATGCACTTCTTGAACACCGCCAGGGATGGTGACCCCCCCCAGCTTCCCTTTGGCAGCCTGTTCCAGTGCTTGGCCACTCTTTCAGTAAAGAATTTTTCCCTCATATTCGATGTAAACTTCCCCTGGCACATCTTGAGGCCATTTCCTCTCATTCTACTGCCTGGGAGAAGAGACCGGTCCCCACCTCACTTACACCCTCCTTTCAAGTAGTTGTAGAGAGGGATAAGCCCTCTCAACCTCCTCTTCTCCAGACAAAAAACCAATCCCAGCTCTCACAGCCACTCCTCATAAGACTTGTGCTCCAGACCCTTCACCCGTTTCATTGCCTTTCTCTGGACACATTTCAGCAACTCAATGTCTTTCTTGTAGTGAGGGTCCCAAAACTGAACACAGTGTTTGAGGTATGGCCTCACCAGAGCCGAGTACAGGGGCACAATCACTTCTCCATTTTGACAGGTTTCTAAACACCACAAAAGACACCTGACAGTGGCTACAGAGATCCTTCAAATGATGCAGGCTGCAGGTAAGTGTAGACAGGCGATGTTCATATGCTTGGGAGCCAATTATTCCAATGCCATGGAATTTTCACTAATCTGTATTTATTGTGCAATCAGCTACTCTAAGAATTCAATTATTTTGAATTTAAATAAATACTGCAATAATCTCAGATGGCAATTCACATAGGTGAGAGTATTTTTGTACTGTGTTCATCCAGTGACAGTTCAGACACCATGATCAACTGCATGACTGGTAGCTAAACCACCACATTTACTCTCTCAGTTGGAGCCTGTCTAAACACTAGAATGTAGAATCAGCAGCCAAAGGATAAAGTCAGCTTTAAAATGAAAGCTTACTCATTTTTTTCCTTCAGAGGGACTGTCAGAAAAAAAAAAATCCCTAAAAATACACTTGAGGTTGTGTTCAAATTACTGATTCATAGCAAACGTTTAATCTCAGTAATAAGCCCAGCAAAACAAAAAGTTTCTACAAACAAATCAAAATTATTTGCTTATTTTACAACTAAGAATCCCAAGATGGAGGCTTTTCTCCATGGTGCTGGTGAAATAAACACAGAGAAAGCTAATGTATTAATAACCTCTGTGTTATCAGTAAGGTGTGTATCCTATGTCCATTCTAGTCAACGTATACAGATGCAGGAACAAGAGTCAGAAACTATGTTCCAATTTGAGCTCTGCCATTTATAGCTTGTTGTAAAGGGTAAGCCATTATTTAACTTCAGATCAAAGTGATCCGAAGAGCAATATGAGAATGCCTTATCAGAAAACAGAAGATAAATCTTTAGTGTCCCCCACGACAAAGATTAATGTCAATGAATGGTTCATTTGTGACTCTCCCTTTCTACCAAAACAACAATTTAGGTATAAACAATGCTGAATGTAACTGGATTTTACCAAAATGCATCTGACACAAATATTTCATTTAATGGTACTGGAAATAATTCCAGATCATTCTCAGCATAATTTGTAAGTCATTCAGTCAGCTGATATAAACTTAAAATTTGAAAACGTGAACTTTACAGACACTTCCTCTGATTCTACTGCTTCAATTTGTTTGTTTTGGTAGATATCCACCTTCTGCTATCACATTTACCTTTCACTAGCTTAGTAGAGTCACTAAATACTTTAGAGATACCTGATTCTCAACTGCAATGAGCCTGGTTCCTTGCAATATTCCCCCTAGTTCAAAAGTAAGCGTAACATCGGTAATAATCCCCTCAGTGCAAGGAAATCCATCTACAGGAAGCAGCTGCCAAGGAGGCACCTAGGCCACCTCTCTCGTTTGGCAGATGTAGCTACCAGCCACTCCCCCAGAAATCTGTGGCCACCAGCTTTGTAGGTAATTAGGATAGTACACTGGCTCAAAATTCAAAGGGAGAAAAAGAGTGAAAAATACTAGAAAAAAAAGCATAGAATTTCTACTGCTAGACTGCACTGCATGCTTTTATTTCTGCTGTAAGCTACTACTTCTCACACTTGATACAGTTGTTATTAAGAAGAAACACAGGACTACCATTTCTTCTAAACATCAGATATAGTCTTTGACCACCTGTAATGAAAAAGATACAGAAAATGCAGATACATTACATTACAAACTTGAAATTTTACTTATAGAAAACCTTCAATCAAGACCTTGGCATAAACTAGAAAGTTTTGCTGAGAAATGCCACCAGAACCAAGTTTTCTATCTCCTCCCAACCTCCACACCCTGCCTGTTTTCTCACCTGTATCCACAGTGTATTTGCTGCTTAACTGTATTAAGCTAGAGTAAAACCTGCTGATCAAGCAACGTTTTATTAATAAAAGCAATGTTCTTTGCTCCAGAGTGATAATGTAGTATTACTTGCTTGGCATCTTTTTCTAGACAGACCTGTTGCTTGTGCTTCAGGCAAGTCTTACTTTCCCAGACACTCCCTTCTTACAGTTTGACTGTTCTGAGCAATATTATGAAAATAGCTTTAGATTTCATATGCTTTCAGTTACCATTTCTCATCTAGTTCTATAGAAATACCTACAATTGTGGATTCTGTTTTAATTATCATTAAATAAAAAGACACCTGTATCAATCCCACGGCATGCCAGCTACCTCAAACAGGATCCATCTATTTGCTGGTATTTTAATTGCAATTCCTTTTACAGCTTTCATTCTTGACTGACATCAACAGATGCAGAACACCATAACTTATCTACATATATAAAAACAGACACATTTTTGAAAAATAAGTTTTTTCAGCTTTGGTTAGGACTGAATAAAAACTCTCTCTAACATTACAGTACAAGATTTAATATTAGCAAATTCTAACTTCCAGGATTTATTAGATTAATTCATATGTCAGCAAAATACAAGAACCAATGTACTCACTTTTTCAGGTCCCTAAGAAGAAAAGAATTTACTTTTTTCCCTGATAAGGAAATTGTTCACTATCACCAAAGTTTTACTTTTAAGCAGATGCAAGTCTAAATCATTATCGTCTCCTCTGAGCCACATGCTCATACTCATTTAGAGCCCAGCCCACAGATAAAGATATTGCAACCCTGTTTGTTATAATTACCTAAGTAATAAGATCTACCAGGAAGTGCAGACAGAGCAAACTGGTCTGAATGCCCTCAATTTATTTTGCTCAGCCAAATCTGAGATTTGCATTTCAAATAAAATGAAAAATCTCTGGTAGAACTATAGTGCTTAGAGCCAATATCCCTTGCAAATTTCTTAACCTACTTTCTGTACGTAAAACTATAGCCTGCTGTGTCCAAAAAGAATATATTTAACAGACGTACTCACTATGAGCAAGATGTTCTTCAGAAATATGAAATGCTTAATTAAATTTGGATCTTTCATGGCTGCCTTGAACCAGCAGCTGTCCAGAGATAAGAATGAGTTGCCTAAACGTCCTAAACATCCACATAACTCAGATGTTTTTCCAAGGTTGCTCCTAATAATGAGGTTGCCAATTTTATCAGTTATGGAGAGGGGTGTGGTTTCTGACAAGAACTCTTGACAAGATCTTGCCTTAATATCAGTGCTTTGGGTGGCCTACAAATACCTCTTACGTTGGGAAGTCACAGCTCATAGTTAATTACCACCACCTATTTTCCTGACATGAATAAATACTTGTTTGTAAACTGTTCAAAGATTCAAAATCACATATCACATTGCTTTGTACTTAATGGTGTAACAAAATATCAAGTGGCTTGGGTAAGCTTCAGAAGTCTGCCATGCTTTTTTTCAGCTGCAAGATGACTCCTGAGCTGGAATGAACAAATGTGCACAATTTCCACCCCCACCACTTCCCACCTTGCTTCTCCCCCAGCCACACGCAGTCTTGTATCCAGTCACCCCACAGGAACACAGCTGCTGATTCCTCTTTCCAACTTGGCTCTGTAGTTCTAATGGCATCATCAAATACAAAAGTCATAAATACATATTTGGATCCTGGCCTTTTAGAACCTGGCATACCTCTCTAATTAAGTTAAGCCTTAGTTCCAAATAACCATCCACAGCTGCTGGGAACAGAAGAATTTCTGATGATCACTAGAATGACCGCGTAAGGAATGCTGCTTATACAGTATCCTCCAGGACTGTCCAGCCAGAAATCCTATTCATCTGATTATACATTAAATTTAATTTATTTGTTAATACAAACACTACTTGCTCTATTTCCCCTTCACATGCTTCCTTGGCATAGGGAGAAGAGTGAATAGAAACCCCCCTTCATTGATTACTCTTTATATAATAAATTAAAAAAAGACTACAGAGGGGATTTTCAAGAATAACGAGAATGGGAACTAAAAAAAAATAATAATTTTTTTCATCTAGAAAGTGCAAAGGGTCTACATTATGGGGAAGGGCGAAACTTCAGAGAGAAATACAGACTAGAGAGAAATACAGAGTAGCCAAAGTCAAAGACATGATTCTAAACTATTCCAGGTAGATGACAGAAGAACTAGTAAAGTCTATAATCAACATATTGCTGGGAGTCCTTATATGAAGGGACATCCTTAGGTGAAGCACAGTCTAATACAATATCACCATGATGAAAGTGAGCTAACTAAGCTCATAAACTAACTCATGCAGGCAAGTGTATATTACTCTGGCACTGCAAAACCACCACGTTTGTATGCTGCTGATAAAAGTTAGAGTGATAAGCAGTAAGAACTATGCTGCTTTTAAACATATTACACTAAATAATTTGATTTAAAATATGAAGGGAACGGAATGTAGTTAAACTTACTGCATTACAAAGTAGCAAAGTCAAAGCTGAACATCTGTTTTCAAAAATAAACCCATTAAGTTCGCTAATACGAGTCTGAATTTCGATTCAGAAAGTGGGGGGGAAGTGAAGAGGAAAGGAAAAAGAAAGCATTCTTAAAAAGATAATAAATGATCTGACTGATACTTCGTGATGCTTTAAGAACACAAATCAACTCACAGTAACTCCTCCACAGGACCCATAGACATTAAGTTACAGCTGCTATTGGTACCATAACCAAATTTCCTGACTCATGTTTGTACAGTCTCATCCTTACATACAAAAGCTGACGCTAACAGAATGGCATGTGCAAAGTGAGGTTTCTTTAGTTTCCCTCTATAGCAGTTCTACCAACTGCAGAAAGCTCTTCATTCCTTCAGTGTTCTTTTAAACAATGTTCATAAAAGATTTAAAAGTTCCTCATAATTTAATTTTAAATTGTTACCACATATTTTAAGTTTTCTCCCTGTTATACACAGCATAAAGACAAATGTAGCTTCTGATTTTGCAAACCCTAACCTCAAAACTGCATTCATTATTTATTATTGTATTAAACAGAAAAAACCCTATTATCTTAGTTCAGTTGTCATCTAACTGGTTCCAATTCCTAGCTAGTTAAAATTTAAAAAAACAAACAAAAACTACAATGAATAAGTGCTTTGGATTTAAACTTGAACTGAATAAAGCAAAGCATTACCTGGTAAAATACGTAAGAGGAACTTTTCTGAACCAAAATGTGAACATTGCTGGTCTTAAAATAAAAGCAAATATGAAAGGCATACAAAAGTCACATTTGGTACTACAGTTCACATTTAGTTATAAAAGTCATTACTATTAGGAAGATTTAGACTCCCAAAATTCTGACATTTAAAATGAACTATGGGGTTTTTCCCCTTCAAATTTCAGGTATTCACTGGCCTCAAAGTTACAGCTTCAAATTTTCTTCCATGGAGGTCAACATTTCAACTAGGTCTTCTAACTCCAGATCCAATGACTGTGAAACTGCATCCTCCCACCTCTCAAAAAAGAAAACTCCAAACAAACTAAATCCTAAACAAACAACAAAAACACACAAGAGTTGAAAAACTTAAGCTGAGAAACGATGTAATGAAATAATTTACTTTCACTTTCCTGTGGAAGTAAATTCATGCTCTAGTAAACTGAAAGATGAGAAATGGTAATAAAAGTAAACACAGAATTAATGCACGAATGAACTCTTTGCCCTAGAGTAAAACAGAGGACAAAGTCTTGACAGAAATAGAGAGATCAGGTACATAAAAGTAACAAAAGTATTCAAAGCTATCCTCTATAAAAATGTTCAAAAAATTAGACAAACTATACTGCTGGAAAAAAACATTCTTTAAAACTTGAGAATTAGGAGTAACATTTCTTATGGGTCAGAAGTAGTTCTCAGGCTTTTTCAAATCTCCTTGAAACAAAGGCTTCTGAGCCTGACCATGACAACTTACCGGATCAGGCCAGTCCCTTATGGAAAATCCAAATGTTCAATTTTTGTTTGCCTTTCTGTATTTCAGTAAGTTTTGTAAGTGGAAAACAGCCGTATTGTCCATTAAGCTGTTATAAACCACCTCAGAAGAACAAGTACTACTAATAACTTACTTTATTCATCTATTAAGTTAATGCTTATAAATCCCACTAGAGATACAGAAGTGTATATGAGCACCGTGGAACAGAGTTTTTGCATTAACTTTTACAGGTACCATATGTAATATCAGCCTTAAAAAACAGATACTCTATTGAAGGAACCCAGTGCTAACATATGGCCAGATGATCTGAAATGTCAAAGGAATGGAAGGAGGTGCAATTTTCAAATCTGCTCAGTGTCCATTTTCTTCAGCTCCCTGACGTACACAGAGAATTGTTGTAAAAATTGCTTTGCCAACAAAGAGCAAACACTCCTCAGCTAACTGGCTTAGCTTTTAGAACATGTACAGTCCTTGGCCCTAGTGCCTCAACTTCTAGTTATTATTGCCTGTAGCGTAATCAAGACAGGTATCCATCAGATTCATATGACTCAGAGGCAGAAAACAGCTATGTATTTTTGGAACTCTTACTACACCATAAGAACAGTCACGCTCGGTCAGACTAAAAGTCTGTCTGGCCCAGTGCTCTGTCTCTAATGATGTTCAATGCAACACAGGTGCACAGTGAGCAGTCTCCTGCTCAGTCTTTCCCAATAACCAGCAAGCATGAGACTTCATGAAACAGACTGGATAGGAACCATCATGTGTCATAGATGTTAAAGGAGCTACACTGTAGATTTATCTGATTTCTTTTCAATTCCATTTTCTATAATTTTTCAGTGAATGCTCCTGACAGTACAGGGGAAAAAAAAAAAAAAGAAAAGATAAAACACCCAGTGGTTAATCACTGCTCAGTTTTTCATCCACTTCCAGTCCTATTCCCGTTTCTTCCCTACAAAAACCCCGTGTAACTGAAGGGTCATTATCCTGCAAGTCCATCCTCAGAGTAAACTAAATCCATACTTTTCAACACGCTGCTTTTCTCTGCATACTTTTTCTCAGTTTTGAGATGAGATGATGAAGGCTACACGTAACATTCAAGTTGCAGAGTATTTCTGACATTTAGAAAAATGACACAAAAGAAATATCCTATGACATAGGTGAATATGTGAGTATTTCTATGCAGAGAAAAAAGCAATTAATCTTTACAGAAATAAAGATAATAAAGAGGACTGGTAGAGGAATTGGCACCAGTGGACACCGAGATACCCAAGGTCTGATTTTCTGCAACAGAACCGCAGAACAAAGAGGAAGGTTAACAAGCTAGAAAACTGTTCTGCAATCAAAAGAGACAAGTTTCATCCACAAGATTCCTAAGGTAAAAAGCCGAGGTCTGAGTTAGACTATACAGAGCAACAGTCTAACATAGATACAACTCAGAGATATTTCTTATGATTATTTCTCATTATGAAATTATCTCCTCTTGCGTTATTTTGGTTATAAAGCTCTGCACTGAATTTGTCTCAAAGTTATTAATGTGATATGAAGACTTTTGTCTTCTAAACTCAGCTTTAGATATAAGGCTTAAAAATTATTACTAAAAGATTGCTTTTTTGACTTCATAACGTTTTATTTCATAGTATTTTTCCCTTTGAAACCTTTTGTGCAGCAGTTTATAAACAACTGGAAACATCACTAGGCTGGTTTAATATGACCCACCCTGCATCTGTGAACACACACATGCTGAATCCACACCACCAGAAACTGACAGTATCAAATACTTCTGTATAAATTTAAGCTTCGGTAGCAATTTTGAGAAAAGTGTCTGTGGGAAACAAAGAAAGGAAAAATATACTTCTGCTGGAAGCAGCAAATTCAACATAAATGAATCTGCTTGGATTAAAAGCATTAAACTAGAAACAACAAATGAGTTACTATGAAAAGAATAATTTCCCACATTACTCCCGACATCAAGGAAAATATAAATTTAAACAGCTTCATCAGTTTAATGGTTATAAACAAAACATTGTTATATCGATTGTTTCCTGAAGATTAATGAAAATATCCTGGAAAAAGCTGTCTTCAAGTTTTTCTCTGTCTCTGCCTAAGAATATGTATAACCAAGAGGAAAAAATTCTCCACAGCAAGTTATATCCTAATATAAAATGACAATTTTTTTCATTTTACTTCTCCATTATTGGGAATATGGGACATCCTATTCCTTGCAGAACTGCCCAAGTAAGGAAGTAGCTGTAATAAACACTGCCACAGCTGATTTCTAAATCAGAGAATGATAGAGTCTCCTATCGTATTTACTTTCCATACTTAATGGATTAACGTAATTGTCTAATTACAAGAAAAAGCATTATACAGAGAAGCAAGTTGCAAGACAGACACAATAGTAACTTGACATCCAAAAGCAACATTTACTATTTTTAAGATTCACATAGTACAAGTTCCTCTCACCTATCTCCCAGCTGAAGAAGCATTATTACAGGTAGCAAGAAAAATGTGACAGCTTTTTACCCTTATTTTTTCCAGCAGATCCTAGAAGAAATACAAATAACAAAGTGGGTACAGACAGATTAAGGACCCACTGAAACCAGAAGCTGACTTTAGATGTGTGACTAGATATCAATGACCTATTCTATGGAGAAGCTGGTTTTGCTCACAGAAAAACATGTTTACCTAGCACAGGATCTTACCAGAATCACCACACTGAAAACCCACCCAAGTGCTTAGTTCTTCTACTTCAGGTTCATCTGGGCATACTGTTACTGCTTCTGCTCTATCACCACAGCTGAAACAAATGAGTTTCAGGTAACTATGCATGCAGTTTTGAGAATTTGCTGCAAACTTTTTAAGGGCTTACAAAAGAGTTCTGAAGTGCCCAGCATGCTGCTTCCATAAAGTGGATAAATCCAACTGCACAGGAAACAAAAGAGATCCTGAAAGTCTGCTGTTACATACAGCACCTTTTATCACCAGTGATGCTAGGCATTCTCAAGTTCTTACCAACCACAAAGCCCATCGCACCGTGTCTGCCAACCATTTCAAGGCATTTATTCTCAGTTCTATACAAATGTAAAATGAACAAGTTTCCGTGTCAAATCATGTTATCAAGAGTAAGTAAAATAAATTTAAATTTCTCCTTATAAAATATATATGATATGTAGGACTAAGAAAGAGACAAGAAAATGCAAGGCCATAGCTCCATGCATCAGAATGCTTATTTGAATTCGCAAAACTTCTATTTGCATACATCGTTTGCAGAAAAAGCCTAATTGCTCAGTAAAACTGGTTCCATGTATGAGCCTCCAAAGCTATCATATTCCAGTCTAGTTTAGTCATTTTGGCTTACAGGTTTGCTAGGACACTTAATTCAGAAAGCTTTAGGAAGTTTTGCAAACCAAAAAATGGCTTTCTCAACACAAAGTGAATGTAAGAACTGGATCTGGAAACAGACCCATTCATAAACTCTCCATTCTTCTGGTTTTTACATACATATTTACATCTGAAGTTTAGGATGCTGTCAGCATAATTCACCAGTGGGGTATGTGTAAAGGATCACTTTTGTTTTCTTTTAATAGTTTATTCCTAAAAGTAATGACTTCTAGGGCATGAAAAAAATAGAAGATAAACCATTACAATGAACATACATAGGATTTCTCTAGATTAATTTCCAGCTAAGTATTTTAATTGACTACTTGAACACGAACAATGACAAGTATTAGCCAAAAAATAAAATAGCCTAAAATTTGTGGTACTATGTGCTACTTCCCATCCAAACAAAACTCTGTCAAATGATTGAGATAAACAGCAAAATTGCAGTTGTTACTGCAAATGCTAGACTATAACAGTACCTGAAGTAATATATCATTATAATCAAATTTTACTGGATCTGAAATAAAGGAATCAGCCACCTTTGCACTGACATAGATGACAAATGAAACAGAATTCTTACACAGCTTTACAGGGCCCGAGTGTCATTATAGCAAGGCCAGAAGTACTAAAACACACTGTCACAGGCCCAGACAGCAACGACACCTGAGGGGATACTTAGTGTCAGGCTTTTACACATCCTGTCTCACTTCAGAGTATTTCACATTAAGACCCAGAGCAGCTTCTTAGAACTGTTTGAAAGGCTTACTACTCATATTTGGTCCTGCTGTGAATCAACCTATGGAGTTTGCTAAATTAATAACTTAATCCTGTATTTTACTGTTTTGTAACAAAGCCTTTATTGGACCTGTTTATTAAAACAATCACAAAATTAAATTATTTCAGGCTAATGACTTGCTAAGTCCTTTAATCACTACCTGCTGATTTGTCTTTATTACAAATATGTCAGAAGTTTCTTGCATCTGAGGCCAAGAGACTGCGCATAAAAATAAGAACTTAAAAAAATTGAACTGTTTAAACTACTGCCCACTGGAAGAAATTAATGGATGTAACTCCCTTCTCTTTCGGGACAGAAAAGGAAATCAGAGTTCACTGTCAGTTTCTTCAGTCTACTTAATTTTCCTGAAAATGGATCAAAGTCTGCTCCCATATCAGCGATTGTGACATCTTAATACTTTTGTACTAAATTTCAAAGTAAAATTTGATTTGCTATTGTATATAAGAGAGATTTAGTCCCATGTTTCAGCAGTCTTCAAAAACTTCAAGTAAAAATATCTGAGACAGTTTTATTAATTCTGAAAAATTATTATCCACTTTTTCTACTTGAAAAGATAAATATGGTCATGCCAACAAACACTGAACTACTGCTCCGACACAAGGAAACTGTTTCTTCTCTACTAGCTCTCACCGATAAGGGACAGTTCTGCTACATGACAGAAACAGTACTCTTTACTTTGTTAGTGAAGAAAAGTAAATAAAACATATTTACTGTAAAATTATATTTATAGGCTGTCGTGGTTTAACCTGGCGAGCAGCTAAACACCACAAAGCTGTGCACTCACTCCCTTTGCCGGAATAGGGGAGAGAACTGGGAGAGTAAAAGAGAAATAACTCAGCAGTTGGCTCTACACCACCAAAAAACACCATGGAGCAGAGGTAGGCCTCAGGAACCAAGATGGGCTGCCATCACTAAGGAGAAGGAAAGAGAGGGAAGGGTTGTCCCCTGTGAACTCCCCGTTTTATAGTGAATGAGATGTTTGTGGGATAGAATGTAATTTTACTGGTCTGCTTTGATCACACCCAGATCATCTGTCTTGGGTCACCTGTCTCAGAAAATCCTGAACTTTTGCTTCCCTCCATCCTCTTGTGCAGACAGAAGCGGGAAAAAAAACCGAAAAGAAATGATGAACCCAAGTTGCAGGTGAAAGACTGAAAAACAAACCTTGAAAAATGTAAACATCTGCTGGTAGGAACTGAAACAAAAGTCTTCTCAGCTACTGTGAGGACAATAACTCTATCCCAGCAAAACCAGGATACAGGCACACTGCCTGGAAAACCAGAAAGGCTGCCTAGCATGGCAGTTTTATCAGTCTCAAATAACTTGAAACTTCTGCTTCTGAGCACCCAGATCAGGGTTTCCAGAGGAAGTAACCCGCTGTCAGTCCCATTCTTTGCAATTAGTTCTTGGATAATCAGGAGATTTGATTAAATAAAAAACCTACAAATAACTGGTGAATCCAAACTAAATTCATGCTAGAGCAAGAATTCTCTTTGTACCAAATCACTTATTCCAAACACAATCTTCTCTCCTGTTGTTAAAAAAAAAAATGCAGTCTTCTACAGTCCATCCTTGTGCAAGTCGTTTATATGAAATAAGAACCAGCTGGGCTGCACAATCTACAAACAAAACTGAAGATGCTACCAGATTTCCTAATTAAAATAGAGAATACAATCAAAGCAAAACAGATTTGGACCACAGATCTTGCGAAAGTTTTCTAATCCTTAGCTATTATATATAATACAGCTATTATGAAACATAGCAGGCACCAGACAAAGTAAAGGTGAGTAATTATTGTGGACTAGTAAGTCTTTTTCACAACAGTACAGTATGTTTTGCAAAGCAGGCCAGAACAGATCTTTTTCTTTCTTGTTATAAACCTTGTTATAACAACTCTTTCTTCTAGTAACAAAAGGTTCTAATGTGATTTTCGATTTGTACAAATGAAGTTTGCCAGATCAGACCATAAATTGCTCTTTTCAGTTTCAGGTAAAATTTCTACTCTGGATACATTCAGCTTTGAAAACTGAAGAGCATTTTAATTCAAGAAATATTTAACTAATTATTTATAATGTTTATGACGGAGATTTTCCATTTTAATATAATCTGTACTAATACTAAAATACTTTGTATATACAATTTTCATTACAGAAGTCTACTTTCAAGAAAGCTATTCACTTGACTAGTTTTGATTTTTTTCAAATGCAATTAACACATTTGTTAAGAGAACTCCTTTAATCGATATTTTACTAGTCTGTGTTGCTGGTATACATAAGTAGCTCAGAATTTTAAGAATTTTTTCTTCTTCCCTTCTTGAAACTATTATTAAAGTATGTCTTACAAATGAGCTCACACCAAACATTTTGCTTACATGTGTATATATGCTTACATAGCACTTGCAGAAACGTTAAGTTCAGCTAGAGCAGTGTTTGTTGTTCGAGGTTTTTGAGTTTTTTAGTAGAAAGACACATTTAATGCACATTTAACAAGGGCAGCTGGGGTTCAGGACTGAGTACCTGCATTGGAGCTATCACCACATTTCCTACAGTCTCACCGTTTCTTGGGTTGTGAATTCATGACCCGACCACATCACAAGATCCAGTGACTTGGTTTTTATTTGTGGTGTGCTGGATGACCATAAAACTTCCACTGAAAAACTGTTCAGGGAGCAATGGTAAGGCCACTGGAAGAAGACCTATGCTTATGTGATTTTTCACTTGTACTCTCAAAGTATATAGGGAGGTCGCAATCATAAATAAACTAAATTCATACTTAAGGTTGGGCATAAGAGATTGAAAAAAAAAAAAGAGGCTTTCTGCATGAAAGAAAGGAATGGAATTCACACTGAATTTCAGGAAAGAACTTGTGTTAAGTGCATTGCGAACACCTGCACTTAAACATAATGAGAACAGTTTTATGAAGCATATGGGACTGTTATCAGACAACAATCAAGTCACAGAATAGTTAAGGTTCGAAGGCATCTCTTCAGATCACCTACTTCAATCCCTAAGAGCTTGTTTTCATTAGTATATAGGGTGACATTCCAGTCAATGTTAACAAGATGCTGAATGCACAGGACAAAGATGATTTAACAGAAATTTCATTATGAACTACAGAATGACAACATTTTAAGTAAAAGATGGAGAAGTCTTATGCAAGAAGATCTTAATATGTCCCCTGTCTAATACTGCACACACAACAAATATCATCCAGGTGAAATGCAAAAATGCTGTTTCCCAGGTGGTTTGTGCTGGTTTTCCATCTATTTAAGATGTCGGATTTACCTCCTCAAGATCTTCACTTGAGAATTTTATCTTCTCCACCCGACCCCCTCTGCCCCCACTCTGGAGTAAACCTTAAAATACTTCAGTTCAGGAGCTGACTGGATTACATGCATTAGTTTATCATCATCACAAAAACACATTCATAAGTCTTACTGCAATGTCATCAGACTAAGATATTTCTGACCATGCGTTATTAAAGCAGATACTACCACCCGCACTGTATTGTAGTGGAATAAAAACACGATTCACTGCATTCAGGGGACACTGCAAATGTTTTCCCTGTCAGACTAAGACTTCTGAACTTTAGGTTGAAAATAGTGCAAACTGAAAACAAAATTATAAGCGGTACAGACAAAAACAAGAAGGCATCCCCAGCTACGCCACCTCTGAATGTGAAGACCAGCCAGACTTGTTTTTAGAAGAGGATAAAGTAAAACAGCAGTTCCCATACTGTCAGTGCCTGAAATCCAGGTTAGAATTCAGCAGCTTAATCTCTAGTAATTACTTTAACTGGCATACAACCTGTTGATCTTAAAGAGTTTGAAGACATAGCCAACAGGTGAATCATTCTCGATGAATATTCATACATGTTACATCATTGCTCTAATGAAAACAAGACTCATTTGGTAAGCAACTCTTGTAGCAGAGACGGGCTTTGGACCCGTCTTCCTCTTCCATCCAGCATGTCTTGACTAACTCTTCTGACTTATTTCACCACTCCAGCCTTATCCAAGATTTTGCTGAAGGAGAACGGTGATATGTTTTCTCCAAATTCATATCTGCCTCAGGAAACCCTCATCAACTTAGCACCATGTCCCTCAGTGACGTGCAAAAGACAGCAGTTCATGCTCTGTCATTGCAACATTTTGGAAGTCAGATCCACTGATCTGACAGGCACATTGTCTGCCACATAACCAGCTGGTCACCATCATTTTTCTTATCTTCTCCCCTCTCTAAATCACAAAGTGCCCTGTATTCTCTCAAGTTTTATCTTCAGTTACTTCAGGTTTTAGCTGCATAATTCAGCTAAACAGATGAACACACATTTTTATGTGGATATAAAATAAATCTAAGAATATATTTTATATATCAGATACACAGAGTTGAGAAAAACACTAACGGCGAACATCAGTTTGTTGATCATCTGGCAGAGAAATAATTTTCTCCTTTCTGCTATGATTTTGACGGGTTATTCTTTGGACAAAACTAATGATAATTTGTTCAGTTTGAAACATCAGTATTAACAGCTCTAAGAAAATATGCATTAATACACTGAGCCTCTGTGCTTCTTGCAGTTTTCTGTATAAATATCAAGAAGTATGTGGTATCTTGTTAGTAGAGGATACAGTGACAGTTTTTATGGTAGAAGGACAAAATAAAGAACTTAAGAAATTAATCAGAAAAGAAAAACAAAACCCAACAACATAAAACAAGCTAGAATGTCAAGAATAATTTTCACAGTTTTATCTGTTACTAGTGTAACTTTGGCTGTGATTCCTTCTATAAATCAAAACACTTCTCTATGAATTTCATTTAGGGTATCATACTATTTTATAACTGTAATGGCAGGAAACAAATCTAGGGTTCAGTGCATTTAGGGACTTATTTTGTAAATAATTAAACTGACTCACCTGCCCAGCAAGAAAGCTAAGAAAAATTTCACTGCAGAAGAGCACTAGGGCCTTGGAAATTCATTTTTTATCATAGATAATAATAGCATTCTCTCTCCAAGAGTATGCTGAAAGATGCATCCTACATAACTGAGATTGTATTATTTCTTTGATGAACTCAGGAAGTACAACAGAGAAACTGAATGTTAGTATTGTCTTATGCATGTAAAGATACCAAATTTTCCTCTTTGATAAGTATGAGGGGCTCTTGCCCCTCAGCAGCTTTAGGTTACAGGTCTTCCAGAAATACTAGTAAGCTACACAACATTCATAACCATCTTGCTCTAGAGGTTATCAAATTAAAGTTTCAAATCTGGGTCATGCTTACGGTCCTTTAAACCACTACACTGTAACTTGGCAGATGCACAGTATAAACATAAAATCCACAAACTGACCTAGACTTGCAACAGTGCCATTAGGTTTTACTTTTTATGTTTCTTTCAGAAAGGAATTATCTTTGTAATTCACCTTCTTTGTTCTCTGCATCAATGAATTGACAAATAAGAACAAAGTGCTATTGGGAAATGGTTTTACAGCAAATAAACACATGAAGATGCAGGGAAACAAGAGGTAACTGTAGTGTTACAAGGTCACAACAGACTTGAAATAAACACATTGTGTTAAAAGTTATAGGCAGAGGCATCTAGCTACAAAAAAGTACCTTTATTTTGTTGCTTAATGTGCATCTATTTAAAAGAACTACAAAATACTGTAAAGGAGTGGTAGGAAGAAATTTAAGTTGTCACAGTTTATCAAGTCACATGTTAATACTTCAGAGCTGGTGCTGAGAAAAAGTTAAAAATTGGACAATCTGTCCAAAGGTGGGAGTCTCAGTTTTTTCAGCTCTTCAAAGTAACAGGCGAGTTGATAGCACAGAAGAGACAAGACCAAACTGGAGAAAATTTAGAGAACTTATAACAGTTCCTGGATTAAACTTTCCAGTTTTCAAGGGATCAAGTTACTGAAGCTAAATGATTTGACATGCATCTACTGAACTCTGGTAACAGATCAAGCACGCCTCCAAGGGCAGCTGCTGCTGGCTAAACATTATTCAGTAGTTTATGAGAATTTTAAAATCATACCTTAAGAATTTGAATTTACTGAACTCTGAGGATGAGGTGGTAAACTGAGATGATAAACACCTCCAAATATTTGAATGATGCAACTTCACTAACAGAAAAGTGGCTTCTGAAGGTTCTCATCCACTGTCCTAAACAAGGTAATCTGTTGCATTACTATTTCTACACTATTAGGTTACTTCTGGAAAATGCAGAAAAGCCTTACTTGGTACAGTACATTGAATGATAACGTTTGCATCTATACTGAGTATTATCACAAAACACATTTCCTTATGCATCATTTTTCTGCTTTGATAAACACTAAATCTTCTGAATCATACTAAGGACATCTAAAGCAAGAAGATGGTTTCAACCTATTCCTATAAATATCTATTTTGGAGGCACGGGGGAAGGTGGATTTTTTGCTAACTAGCAAAGCCCCACTGAGGCTCTCCATTACCTGTATGATTATAGTCCTCTGTTAATCTTACCAGGTCAAGGCCCTCATTTGTTTGCGCTGAAAGGCTCAAACAAATCCCTAGCTGTGGGGAAAGTGAACTAAGTTTCTGGTCTGCCTCTGAATAGTCTAGTATGTCTAAAAGTAGTGTCAAGGGATAAGTGCAATACAGGTTTTTGTGGGAGTCTGTTTGTTTGTTTTGAAGACAGACTGGGAAGAGGCAAACAGGAAACAAGTTAGGTAAATGAGGGCTAGAAGTAGGGCTGCACCTGGAAAAAGAAAAGGTAAGTTACTAACTTTTGTTCTTTTTCATTTTCCCATGTTTTGCACTCATGGCACATTCTCCCTCTGCCTTTGCCCCTTGTTGGCAGACCCTATCTAAGTGCTCAGGGAAGGTGATTCTTAAGGTCTTCACTTACTCTTTTCCAACTGTTCTCTTCTCCTCTACCACATTAAATCATCTTATGCTGCCTAAGAGCCTGCACAGACAGTCTAGAGTAATAGAGAGACTTGGTGTAAAAGAAACAGGACAGAGGAATCACACAGAATTGTTTCAAGAACCCAGAAATCACTTCTCTAGTCTATGCCTACAGCGATGCATTCCCCCTTTGTTTACACACACACCTCACCCAATCACTTTTCCACACTGTCCGTACTAGCAGTGAGATGACAGATGAAGTGAGATCAGCTGTAGTAGGAGTGAGAGGTGGAGAGTGTTTATTATCCCATCTCTGCTTACTCCTTCCTCACTTCCTTCCTGTACTCCCTGCTTCTAGCACAGTCCTAATACAGATGAGTTACTGGAGTGAAATAAAGATGGTAGCAGCAGTGTCCTCTGTCAGCGTTCCTCCAATTCCTCAACTTCTTGCGACAGGAGACAAGAGCAGCAAGGGAACACGGAACCAGGCAACAATGCTCCCAGCCCAATTCCTACCATGCTTCAGCCATGCAGATTAATCAGTTTCTGCCCCCTCCCTTTAATTTGGTGCTTTCCATAGGGCAGAGTCCCAGATATATGATAGATAAACTGCTATAAGTTTTGCCATGCACTTGATTATTACCTGGCTTAGGTAAATAAAGCATTTAAGTTTTCAAAAGTGATTCAAACACTAGTTTGAAACAGTTACAGGTCTATCATGCGTGTCTACAAAAGATATAAACATCAGCAGTCAGTGGCAAGATTAGTCATGAGCTAACCCTCAGCTTATGTCTCGTTACTGGGACCTTGAAATTATTTTACCTTTCACATTCTGGTACCAAGCTATTCTTGTCCTGAAGACAAACCCAGGATTCTTTTGTGTTCTCCCTCTGCTCTAACTTACTCTGGGTTTCTTTTAGGTCCAAAAGGCCCTTACGAACTGCTTCCAACTGGAACCATCAGCAGCTAGAGGGTAAATCCATATGATTTAAAAACAATCCATATTTGCTTAGGTTTGTCTCAATTTGTTCTTTCACCCTTCTGGTATACTGAGCTCTACTCCAAGCATTTCTCCATTAGGAGGATACAAGGAAGCCTAAGGATTTACTGATTTTAGCTAAGGTCATACAGCAGATCCAAGGCAAAGTCAGGAGCACAACCAAGTAAACCAGTAAAGCTGGAATTCAGCCTTTGTTTTCCCATCTACTCTTTCCATATTTCCATACAAGTTTCAGAATGAAGACCTTCATGCTACTGTTCACATATGCCTGTCTAAAAACCCAAAATAACCCACAGAAAAGTGCCACTCACTGTTTCCCCTCCTACCAAAACACTGCAGTCAAAAAGCTGAAATTGTAGAAGACCTTTACAACTATGGAAATACAATGTATCGTCCATGCAAATCTTCAAAAGCACACCCTGCACTTCACCTATATACAGTCAGGTCTGCAGTTACTGACCTACCAAATTAACACGTAACATCTCATTTTGCCCCATGCAAAACTGAACAAATTATCATAAACAAAGGGAAATGATTTCTTGTCCTTCCTGTAAGCGTTAAAGGAGAGGTATTTTTATCATAAAAGCATGATAATATGAATGCTGAACGAGTCAACTGGAAATCACTTGGCATGCCCTCATACTCTTACCTCCCTTAACTTTGTACTGGTGGTAAAACAGCCTGTAACTGCGTTTCATCTTCCAGCTGTTCTTTTCTGAACGTCCTTGTAACTATTTTATTTCCCCCACGTACCTCTTTTCTGAATTGTCAACGACAAAGTGGGAGCGAGGGGAGACACCTCACCTCCACAGCAGAGAGCCTGGCTGCAACTGGATGTCACTCCCGACAGCAGAGCTCCTGAACCGACTGCTCTATGTCAATAAAACGGTTTATTTACTGAACTACTCACTGAACTCAAATTTCAAAGCTTTGCTCACTGTGACAATAAAGGACCCGTCTATTTAAAAGTCTTCTCAACAGCATGGAGTCCTTAATTCTCACAGCAAGTGCAAAGGGTGAAAAAGGAGACGCAACAGGCATCGCACTCACATTCGCAGCGGCATTCAAGAAGTCCCTTGTAAAAACCGGCCGCAGCGCCCCAGAAGCTGCCAGCAGCCTGGGTGCCTGTTCGTTGCCCGGCGGTGCCCTCCGCCTCACCGCCGGCGGCACAAC
>NW_010173083.1:79013-86944 GCF_000695765.1 Mesitornis unicolor | reverse complement strand
CGGATAGTCCGCTGGGGAAATCGTAGTCGCCGCTTTTTAAAAGCCGGCAAATCAACACGGAGTAGATAAGGGCTTGCATCTTCTGGCCATCCCACCCCCACCGTCCACCCCCGCCCCCCTTTACTATCGCCAGACAAAGGAGGGGGTCGCGGTGGGTTCTGCACTACAGATGCTGACAGAGGGACGAGTAACCTGGAGCTCAACCAGGGCCAAGGAACTGCCCGGGCCTCCTGGAGACACATTTCCCTATGCCTGCCTTCCTCCGGCTTTGCCCAGATCAAATTAGAAATGACTGAGGAATCTCTTCCCCTTTCCGTGGGACAGAGGAGCTTCTTGCGACAATATCGCCACTGGGTAGGGACGATATCCACTCAAACCCTCCGTTGGCTGCGGGCATCAAGGCTTGCGTCAATCAAACAATGAGGGGAAGGACAGGGCCGTGAGCCTGACTTGGGGGGCAGGCTGTCGGTGAGGACCGTCTAGTCTAGGGTGGGAAGGCATTTCAAACGAACTGGCCGCCGTAGCTGTCCCGTGAAGCCGACTGAGTTGCTCTTCCATGTGGAAAATGCAGTGATTTTCCATTGAGAAGTACTGAGAGAAACGCTGAGTCAGCACGGAACCCGCGCAGTCTCTGTGCAATCTCGGCGCAGTCCGAGCGCATGCTGTTGGGTAACGAGACTGTTGTCAGCAAACTAAGCAAGACCTTTGGCTAAAATGCCTTGCTTTCGGTTGTTTTGTTTCTGTTTTGGGTTTTTTGCTTGCTTGTTTGTTTGTTGGTCTTTTTTTTTCCTGATGGTGGACACTTTCTTGTGGCTCAAATTGTTTATCTTCTTAGGAAAAAAAAAATCCTCAAGTGGAGGAGATTGTTAGGTAGGAGCCTATAATCTATCAAATTCATTCCGCAAGAAAAACTTGATCTGTTTATTTTTGCCGCTTAAATAACACAGCTGCATGATGCCTTGAGCTGACGCTAGACGGTTGCTCATCATTCATTCGCCAAGAACTGGCCTAAATGGTGCCTGTGGGATTAGGTCAATTTTAGTGGATCTACTTCGCCTCATTTGGTTACTAATTGGTTTCTTGTTTTATAAATCGAAATCTCATTTTCAGGAAATTACAAAACCCATGCAGCTAGTCCATGGAGGTAATCCGTGGGTCGGGGGTATTTAAATGGAAATGGGTCGAGTATTAAGCAACAGTAAAACTTCGCCTCTATTTCCAAATGTAATGTGAGCTCGCTAGCCCCTTGGATCCGTAATAGATACATCCCTTCTAAGGCTACTTATGTAAATATGATAAGCCCAGACCTTGGTGGGGGAGGGGACGCAGGGAAGAAAGCAAATTTTATCTGCTAAGGTTAATGTGGCACATCTTGGAAATCTTCCAAAATAGATTATGTTTTGCTTTGTCTTCGGCCACTTTAGCTGGGAAAATCCTTTGCCTAAAAACGATTTAGTTATCCTCCCCCTCACAAAGCTGCTTGTTTCTATTCCAAACCTATTATGCTGTTGGCTCTCCAAATTACAAGCGAATCTTTAGATCTTGTTTCCAAGCGTAATCCTGAAGCAAAAGGGAGAGCTGATTTCCTTGTTTTGTTTTAAATAGACAATCAAAGGATTTGCAGAATTTTCTGCGGTAGGTCAAGTGCAAGAAATCACAGCTTGCCCCCTCCATAAAAGGAAATTGGATGTTAAAGCGAATAGACAGGGGAAAAAGAAGAATATTAATGGAGAGGTTTTCCCGTGTAATCTTTAAGAACAGCATTTAAAGGGCATCAGGAGAGCCCGTCAATCTGGGAGAGGCTGGGCTTGGCAGTGAACAGACATAGTCTCCGACTTGAAAGTGCTGAAACATCTGGGAAGTACACAAAGAACCGTCTCATGTGATAGGATTTCAAAAAAGCCGGTTCAGGTAGGGAAATGCAAACGTTTAATAATAAACCATGAACCGCCGCAGCCCAGAAGCGCGGGGTTTCCATCCGAAACACAGCGGGGGGAGCTCAGCGCCCCTTGAAGCTCCCCCCACCTTCCTGAGGGAGGTTAAACTTGTGCTGCCCGTCAGCTGCTCATTAACCCGCCGGCTCCGGTTCTTTTCCCTTTTGGAAGAAGAATGATTAGAGCCGTGAACTTCGATTAATAAACAACTTAAATCATAGGCAGGGAGCGCAGATTTCGCCCTGAATGCAGAAAGTTGTCACTCAGATTTCCCTCCAGCTGGGGGGAGGCATCGCAGGGAGCCGCCTCCGCTCTAAGAGGCCGCCCTGACTCCCCACCAGAGAAATCACAAAAACCCTCAGATACACAGCGGCTTTTTCTTTCTTTCCCCGATCAAGATTTGCCATCTCCTTGTTGATTTCGAGAGGGCGGGGGTGATCCTCCGTCCTGACGGCTAGCTTCTCGGGAGGGGGATGGGAAGGGCAGAGGTGTCTGTAGAGCCTTCGAAGCATCCCGCACGGTCTACCCGCACCGGAGGGCGCAGAGAGAAGTGAAACTCGAGAACTCCAGAATAAGTCACTTGGGTCTCCGTTAACTGGCGTGGAGGAATTAATGCAAAAGAGCCTGGTTTTGGCTGGCACCTGGGGCTGCGGAAGAGTGGGGGGGGACAGGCCAGAGAGATGCCCCTGCCTTTTTAGCGCTTTGAAGTTAAGGAGGAAGGAAAGAAGTGTAGAAACGGTGAAGAGACAAGTTGGCATGAGGAGGTGGACGAGGAAAGGGGTAGAAGAGAGGGAAATGGGCGAACAAGAGAGGCGCAGCGCTCCGGCGGTGAGGAGAGCGGACGAGGGCCGCCGCAGGATGCCCCCGTTCAAAGAGCCCGGAGGAAATCGTTAGCTTTGTTCAGACCGACAGACACTCAGGTGAAGCTGGTCAATAGCGAGGGATGCCCTCACCTGTTTGCCTCGAAATAGCTGGAAAACGGGGTCTTGCCTTTCCTAAGCCCACCCAGTGGGAGGGTGACCTCCCCGGCTCGGCTCTCGCTTCCCCCAGGCGATCTGCATCCCGGCCATCAATCAGCATTTGGGTTTTGTTTGTTTGATTTTTTGTTTGTTTTTTTTTTTGGTTGGTTGGTTTGGGTTTGGTTTTTTTTTTAATATTTCTTTTTACTTTATGTTAGTGTCTATGCGTATCAGTCTGAGCCTTATTTCACGGCATAAGCGTAAAAGGTTTTTAACTGCCCTGTTTAAATTATTTCAGCAGCAACATTGTGAAAAGGCATCACCCATAAATAGTTTTACTCCGGTGGAGTAATTTCCACCTGTCTTTCATTCCTCTTCACTTTGCATAGAAGAAAACAAGCGGCGTTCGAAACGGTAGACAGATCCGGAGAGATTCATTTGTGGAGGACTCTATTCGGAGGGGGGAGGCTCAGGTGCTGGTGGGACCGACCCGTACCGCTGGCCTGGCTGCGACAACAGTTTTCCCTTCTCGGATACTGTCGTGCCACGTTAACCGCATCCTTCTCTCGATATCAAAGAGACTCGACACCCCCGCACACCCCTTTCTTTTCTTTAAGCAACTCCTGGTGTTGTCCAGGATCCTCTCGGTGACGCCTGGGAAAAGGCGCTTTTCCCGAAGTTCAGGGAGCCAGTTCCCAGTAGCAGAAGGCAGCATTAAAAAACACTTTTATCTGGCACACTGTGTCACTTAGGTTCTAGGGATGAACTTCACTGATAACTCAAAATAGGTATTTTGGTATTTTTCTCTCACAGGAATTAGGTCTTTTAAAAACATTCACAAAAGAGGCTTCTCTGTGCAACGAAATTATGTCTGTTTTCGCGAAGATTGTAAGTACAGGTTTTAGAGCGAATGCAAACAAAACACTGGAGGAACAAAAAAACTTCCTCTCCATCAGGCCAACACAAGTCAATTTTTCATCTCCTCACCTGCCTTTTTTTTTTTTTTGTGTGTGTGTGTGTGTGTGTGCGCGCGCGTGTGTGTCTTAAATAAATAGGACTTGGAGAAGCCTGGGGCCACTCCAGCCGTACCAGCCCGCTGGATAATGTTGGACGGGAACTGGGATCCCATCTTTTGCAGGTACTGGCCTGGAAACGACAGCCATATGGTATTAATGATTAAAGGAATCAGTCCTTCGTCTGAGCCTTTAATTGCCACCTTGACTAATTTTTAACTGTTCACGTGCTTAATAAAAAGGGGAGCCGGGAGGGGAACAACTTCAGAAATAGGAGCCGTCGCAGTTGAATGTCGTGCCTTTTAATGGGGTTGGGGTTTGGTCCCTCCGGCTCCTTTGCCCCAGCATCGTCCATCATAGGGTCGGCAGCGAGAGATTCACAGTGTGTCCCGGTGACGAGTCCTGTCAATGTGCTGAGGTTAGAGGTGGTGTAGGGACAGGGAGTGGCTCTAGATACAGGTCGGAGAAGGCTGTCCTGAATAGAAGGGCTCAATAGGCACAAAAATTAGTATAGACACACTACAGTTAGGACACATTTGAAAACTCACTCCTGGATGAAATATTAAGGAATATTAGCTGTTAACGTCACCACGCATTTTTGGTAGGGTTGTGCGGCGTTTTGGGAGCCTGTTCTGCTCATGGTGCACCCCGAAGTCCCACCTATGTCTGCTGAAATGTACCTGAGAAATTCAGTTGTCCCTTTTTACACTACAAAGAGTTTTAGATCCTTCTCACTCGCTTGAAGGCTCCTTAGCAACTATTTAAGCGCTAAAAACACCAGTGACATTTGGAATGGGATAGAGGCGTTCAGGATGTCTAGGAACGACACATTAAGCACCAGGTAGACAGGACCTCTTCTTAGATACTTCCCAGGCACTTTGCATTACCGGGAGCTTTCAGCTGGGTACCTCTGAGAAGTGGGCTGTATCCCAAGGGTCCAAGAGCTTTGGAGGGATTCCTGTCCAGGACTTGCTAGTTTCGTCCGACTTCTTGAATGATCACAGCCTGAACAGATATGCACTTTTGCTAAAATAAGCTCAGGGGACAGGTTTTTCATGGCTCTATCTGTCTTCATGGGTGGATCTGTCTGTCTATTGATATATTTCTACTCCACAACCTTCAACTCGTTTCTACAGACGTTGGACGGTTTCATATTTGTCGTGGCTCCGGATGGCAAGATCATGTACATCTCGGAGACCGCCTCGGTGCACCTGGGCTTGTCGCAGGTACGCTGGGGGAGCCCACTAGTCTCCGTGGGTACCTAACGCCCCCCTCACCGCGCGGAGGGCGAGCGGTGCCGGAGATGAATCCCTTCTTCCTCCACCTCCTTCTCCCTCACAGGTAGAGCTGACCGGCAATAGCATTTACGAGTACATCCACCCTGCCGACCACGATGAGATGACGGCGGTACTCACGGCCCACCAGCCCTACCACTCGCACTTTGTGCAGGGTAAAGTAACACAGTCGCCCTCCCCTCTGGTCCCTCCACCTTCCACTGAGCTTGCGCGGCCGCGGAGGGAACCTCACAAGGGCGGCGGAGTCCGCGGCTCACCCCACATCTGCCTTTCCCCAGAGTATGAGATTGAGAGGTCCTTTTTCCTGCGGATGAAGTGCGTCCTGGCCAAGAGGAACGCGGGTCTGACCTGCGGGGGTTATAAGGTGCGTGCCCACGGCCAGGAGACTCCCCTGGCCTCCCCTCCGACCTTCCCTCTCCTCCGCTCCGCCAGCGCCAAGCACGCAGAGCGGGCGGTGAAAACGGTGACAGGAGTGGGGGTAAGCCCCCTGCTCGGGGGGATTGCCCCAGCCCGGTGCTCTTTCATGTGGTCCAGGGACAGAATTTCTCTCGGAGTTTCACGTTTAAAGAGCTCAAACCTCAAAACCAAGCAAACGAGCTCTCCGTGGGGTTATTAGTATTTTTAATTTTGCTTTTAAAACTGAATCTTGCACAGCCACTGACGTTCCCGAAGTGTCTGGGGAAGGTGGCAGGTGTCACCATGGGAGCCCTGGGTCAATTTCTTTCTTTATTGGGTAACTCGTCAGCTTCAGGGGCAGCTCTCGAAGTCCAGGGTTTTGCCCGAGTGTTTCACACGGTTATACTCAGGGCTTCTCGGTGGGGACAGCGGTCAGCTGCACAACGCCGGGGAGCGGTGGGTACCTATAACGTCAGGAGATGTTGTACCACGAAGTGTCCCAGAACAGGAACATGAGTTGAAATTACTTCATGAAGAAACTCCTTAATAGTAGAGAAGTAAGACTGGAAGTACACAGCAGTCATCTGCAAGGAGACATTTAGGAGACATACCTAAATCTACTTTCTGGCAACAGATCGTGTCTGCTCTTTCTATATAATAGACAAATCTTACACGTGTGACATATGCACACATGTAAACTCTCTCACATGCACACACTCCATTACAAAGTTGTAACTGGCTTGGCATTTCTATGTCTTTCCTTTTCAGAAGAATAATAAAAGCTTAGCTAGGAGGTGGTCCAAAAACCACTTAAGTCAATGGAAAAAATATCTTGTTGACTTTAATGGGCCTTAGATCAGGGCTGAAGAGTCATATGGAAAAAAAACCCCCAAACTCAACCCAAAGAGAAGAGCAGCAAACCGGCAGGCAGGAGCGGCAAGGGGATCTGGCCAGGTCCACTCCGCGGGGAGGGACGCCTGTCACAGCACACCCCCCCCGGCCCACTCCTTGTTAGGCAGCCTCTGAGCTCTCCTGTGTCTCCGGCAGGTCATTCACTGCAGTGGGTACTTGAAGATCCGGCAGTACAGCCTGGACATGTCCCCTTTCGACGGCTGCTACCAAAACGTAGGCTTGGTTGCCGTGGGCCACTCGCTGCCGCCCAGCGCCGTGACGGAGATCAAGCTCCACAGCAATATGTTCATGTTTCGAGCCAGCCTAGACATGAAGCTCATATTCTTAGATTCCAGGTAGAGCCGGGGTTATTTCCAAATCCCTAGCCCTTCCTTTTTTGTCCCCCATGCCTCCTCTTCTGTCCTCTCATCCACTGATATTTGCTGCTTATGTCTTTTACAGGGTAGCTGAGCTAACCGGTTACGAGCCCCAGGACTTGATAGAGAAGACCCTTTACCACCACGTCCACGGCTGTGACACCTTCCACCTGCGATGCGCGCATCACTTGTGTAAGAGGATGATGTTCGTGTAGACACCCTGTCCCTCGACCCCGCCCTTCTCCATCTGCAGATGAAATTTGGGCTTGCTAGGGTCTACCTCTAGGTTGGAATCGGCAAAGTCAGCTCAGTGGAGGGGAGAATAAGCAAAATCTGCATCAGGTTTTAATGAAAAAAGTCGTTAGAGACTGAAGTCGGAGCTGGAGGCAGGAGGGAGGTGGAGGGGATCGGCTGTGAGGGCTATTTTCCCCCTCCTCAGCTCCCGGTTGTAGGACAAGGACGGCCCTGCACATACCTCAGGCGCTCAGTTCAGTACAAATTGCAGTTAGAAAAAAATCCCCCTTTTTTCTTGCTCCAAAAGGACAAGCCAGAGAAATACAAGTACTTTGTTCCACTTCCACCAAGTCTCCCAAATCTTATATGTGTATCTAATTTTGACTGCTGTAGCAAGCTGGATTCGGAGAGCAGTTCTTTATTCTATTTTGATATCACGATGACATTAATACATGGATAGATGAATAAAAAAGGATATTAATTTCCGGTAAGTTTCCTTACAGACAATGTAACGAAAAAAGATAAAACCCAAAGCCAGGTTTATATAATTAAATCTCAGTGACGATATGTGGGGGTGAGGAGGATTGGGGGGATTCACCCCTCCGGGGTATTCACCCTGCCCCATCAATTTCCTAGAGTAATTTTGGGTAACGAGCGGCCCGACCTTCAGGGGCTGAGATCAGCACTGCCCGGGGCTCTGCAATCCTTGCTCACGGGGGTTTCGGTCCACGCTGCTTTCCGATGTGATGCGAAGGGGTTCCCAGTTCCTCTCCTCGCCCACGGGAGTCTGGGGGGAGAGGGAAGGCGATCCAAACGGCGACAGGGGCCACGC
>NW_010173083.1:76986-78798 GCF_000695765.1 Mesitornis unicolor | reverse complement strand
GACCATCCGAGCCGAACCGAGCGAGGGCGAATGGAGCCGAGCGCCGGGCACCTGCCTGCGCGCCCCGTGTAGGCAGCGCTGCGGGCCGGGCCCAGCGGCCGCTCCTCCCCGCCCTCCTCTCCTGGCTGCCATGCCCCCTGGCTGCCGCGCTGACCGGGGCAGTCTGGTCAGGTCTGTTAGGAAACACACTGAGCACTTTCATCTAGATTAAGGGCTTCCCGTCCGCCTGTTTCTTTCTCTTTCGAAAGTGGAAAAGATTTAGAGGTTTGTCACCCACATATTTTGCCGCTCCCCCCTTTTTTACTGTTTAAATGCACCCAGCATTAAATAAAATTTAATGCAGCGTAAAAAGAAAAAGGTTTCCACGTACGGAGTTATTTATACTCAACAAACAGGACATCTGTTTTTCTTTTCAAAAATCTGGGGTTTGAAGTTCTTAATTTTATCCAGAGTCTCTATCAAAGCTCCGAGATTTCTTTTTTGTTCTTGGAGAGCGATCCTTACAGTGAACCGCAAAGAAAGTTGGTGACCAGAAGGGTCAGTTAAACATAAAGAAAAGAAAAGAAAAGAAAAGAAAAGAAAGTTTTTTAAAAATCAGAGTGCTGAGATACCGTGTATCTCAACGCATGTCCCTGCATTTGGGGATTGCTAGGTTGTGCTCTAGGTACGCTGCTTAAACTGAAACACAGAGGCACAGAGAGGAAGGGAGAAGCTCAGTCGGACTCTCCTGAAAAGTTCATGGTTGTGGTTGTCAGCATCTCCCCTGGACACAGCAGCAGGTGCTGGCGGTGCCTTCTTGATCCTAAGGGCTGAATATTCCTCTGTTCCGCTGCTCATTTTTTTTTTATTCTGGAGGCAAGTGTAGGCACTTGCCTACACTCATGGCCGAGAGGCACTGACTCCCCTCTCCCAAAACCGCGGCGATCGTCACGATCGTGCCGTTGCGGGTTACACTGACGCACAGGTGGCTAGCGGTTTGGTAGCCGAGTTTAAGACGTGCTTTCCAAATTGAAGTGGCTCGTTACGGAGGCGACGGCCACGGCTGTGGGTGCAGGAGCGGCTGGCGGGGTGGGGAAGGGGCTGCGAGTTCCGTTGCCTGCACTGCTAGGACTCTTTGGGATGTAAGGCGATAACGGGCATCGTTGCACACTGGGATCAGCACTCTGGTGTAGGGAGTAAACTGCGACTCTCCTTTAAAGAAAATCCCTTTTATTCGCTTTAAAAAGGAGCGGGGGGTAACACTCTGGCATTCACCCAGCAAGGATGCAGATTAGCAAAGGCACCATCACCTCTGTTCTAGCTGTTTCTGTGCCGATTTTCCCTGTAGCAGCCTCTCTCTGTATTTTTCGCGTTTTATGCTGCTCAGTTAAGTACAAGCACTTGCCTTAGGTGAAGAGGAAACTGCAAAGGCTGAAGTCACGCTAAGAAACAAGGAACCCAAAGGGAGCTGGCATCCCAGAGTGGTTTGCACCAAAAACGCTGCTTGTTTTTCTACGACCATCTGAGATCAGAGAGGTCGTTTCCCTCTCCTTTAATCCCGAAAGTGTCACCATCAATCACGCAACTCTACCTCCAGTGACCCGAGCGGAAACGAAACATCCCAGCGGATCTGCTTAAAGTCCTCTGGGGATGCGGCTCGGTCAGTCCCCCTGCCTGCCAGAGTAACCACCACGACACCAGCATCTCAGACTGGTGCAGAGATTGGGGTCAGACAGACCACTCAGGGCTGTTTTCCAGTAGGGGGGCTGGTTTCACTACATACTCGCCCACCCCCTTGGGCTGCGCACCAGTGCCGCCGTCCTCACCAGCGCA
>NW_010173083.1:9156-76861 GCF_000695765.1 Mesitornis unicolor | reverse complement strand
GCCCCTGCGCGCACCGCGGAGCACGGCTCCACGCTTCGGGCAGGGTTTCTCCGCCGCCTGGATCTGGGTTCAGGGAGTACCGGCGTTTGGCTCCCAGACTTGCCCAAACCCTCTCCCCGAAAAAACCCGAAACCAAACCAGCGCTGCCTGGAGCGGTACCAAATTAGCGCAATTTCCCTGCCTCAGCTGATTTTTCTTTGGAGGCAGTGCCTTTCTATTTTCTATGTAAACGGATTTTCAGAACAAGGTTATATTTAAACCTGTTTTCAGCCAGACTGACATGGAGGACTGTAGTTGTTCTTTCAAGATTTCCCTTGGAGGATGAGGTTATACCACTGCGCGATTTCCTTACACCTCGGTGTAAGGCTCCCCATTGCACTCTCTGCTTAATTGCCTCGAGTGTGGAGGACAGGCAGAGAGGGAGCCAGGTTAGCTGAAATGCAGATGGAAAATGCTGAGAGGCATCACTGGGAGGATGCTGGAGGCATCACTAGCTATGGCAGCTGTCATGTCCTGCAACATAGGCCCTGTGACTGCATTAAAACCCAGTTTTGGTATGTTCGGGTCCTGGAGGTCTCAATAAGCCTGCTTGGCTCTTCGTTAGGGTGCTGCAGAAGAAAATGGCTGGCTTTTAAAAAAGTGAGATGTAGCTAGCCTCTGAAATGGGTAACCTGGAGCAGATGGAAGCTGCTGGGGAAAGGTTCATGGTGGGAGAGTCGGGTGAGGGGATGCTGAACTCCCCCTACCCTAGAGTTGGCTTAATTGTCGTAATGAGCTCTTCAGAGTCAATGTGTTATTGCTCAAATGAGGAAGCTAGGCGGTGAAAATACAGGGGAAAATGATAGGTTGCAGAAACTTTATGTTTTTCTCTGATACGAAGTAGGCTCCTCTCCAGGAGGGCTGAGTAAAGATCCTGCAGCACTCAGAAACTGCAAATGTTTCATATACTTTATTCCAGTATAAACACTATAGCTACTGAATAACATTGGATTATTCCAGTAAACCAGGAACAGCTGAGATATGTGTGTGCGCCATGGGCTCCTCCCATGCTTCAGCCACCTGGAACCAGGTGCACGGTGCATTTGTGCAGGTGCAGTTCCTGACAGAGGCACAAGTTTGCCCATTGCAGCCTTGTCATGTTACAAACCCAGTCAGGAAAAACATGCTTACAGATGAGAAAGATAAACCTTTACACAACGACTCATGTCTGTGGAAGCTGAGGAGAAAGTAAAAGAGGTGCAAAGCAATGGGTTTGTGTTTTGAAATAACAAGGAGTTGTGTCTGGGATTGCAGAGTGAGCTTGAAAGGTGGGATACCTCTCTCCAAAGATTCTCTCAAAGATTCTTTCGGAAATAGGAAATGTCGGTGTTTCTCACTGAATTGGAGTGAAAATAGCAAAAGAGATCTTAAGCTCTGGAAGATAATGATACAGGGTTTTGGCCTGCTGGGTCCCTGGTTCCCGGTCCCCTTGCACAGTACTTCCTACTCAGTGAAAGCCCCAGGAGATTTTTGGTTTGCTCATGGGATAAGGAGCTCTTTCTTGCTGTTGAGAGGAACCAGAGTGCTCTGATGTTTTGGAAAGAAGACAGTACTGAGTAGCCTAAGTGCCAAACTGGTCTGGAGGACCAGTTTCAGTGCAGGCTGAGCAGGAAGGATGGGGAGCTTCCCAACTCCCCTGTGTGATACAGATGGTGAAAACTGAAAGAATGAGAAAGAGTTTATGCAGAAGGGTCCCCCCACCCTGCTCCCCAGTTAAGAATATTAAAAAGGGGTCATTTCCATCTTCTGTAAATCCTAGGCTTTCAGAAAGTGAATTCTAGGATTGAGAACAAACGTTTGTAATAAGCATATATGGTGAACTAAATAGGTACTGTGGCAAGGGCATTTTAGCAACAAGACAAAAAGTTATTTTTTGTTAATGGCAGTGTGTAAAAAAATAATATAAATGACCTTTGAGGTCTCCAGCTTTAAAGAACACATATTTACTCTTTTTTGTATTCCACTCTGCATATGGGAGTACAGACACAGAATGTGTTTCTTTTCTTATTTGTTCTGTACACACGGTTGCCATATCATTGATTATTAGCTATGCATGTTTATCAGATAAAGGAACTCAAGTATGAGTCAATTAATAGAGAACACAAATGCTGAAGTTAAGTTTGTATTTAGATCGCAAACAAACTCCCTTTAAACAAATGGATAATGCAAAGTGCAAATCCTTTGACTTTTTGAGCACGAGCAAATATTATAATAATTTGTCCCTAGAGAAAGCTAAGGAAGCTTTCCCATATACTTTTCATTGTCCTTCAGCATTTAAAAGAATAGCAATAATGGTAACATACACGGATAACATGGATTAGGTACCTAATTGTGATTAATCTCTGTTGTGATGATATACTACCTGTATGATATAGTTCCAGTTGACCTCTTCGCGTTGCATTATGTAACTGGCCGATTAGAAGCACAAATTGAATGCAATTTGTTTGAAAGACTATTTCACAAATAACTGCCATGTTGACAAATGTTTTACTTAATGATGTGGTAAATGCAATTTAGAATAAATTAACTGTTAATTGTATCTACACACTTCATCTTTAAATTACTATTACTATTTCTAACTTTGTGTACTACCAGATTTAACATGATTGTATAAGCAATGTGGTGTCATTATGTGTGATGGTTCAGACTTTGAAAACAGTCCTCCCTGGCATATTAAGCAGGCTTTAGGGAAATCTGTGTTTCTGGTGGAAACAGAGGTCTCACTATATTTTTGGACAGTTACAATGAAATATTTTCTTAGCTTTTCATAGAAATAATCTTTTTGGCCTGTCTTTGAGACATCAGGTCTCACTTCTTTCTCTTTCTAGTCAATGAGGTAGCCCTCAAACTGTATTTTCACATCTACGGGCCTACATTTCTTAAGAGTTTCTCTCAAATTGACCTATTTGGAATTGCCACAGAGTCCTCTACTCAATCAAAGGTAGCTACATATTTTCTTGTACCTCTTAAGTGTGTGACAAAGTGTGAAGGATAGTGAGTGCACTGGGAAAGTTATTACTTGCTGAAATAACCCTGCACACCCTTTCTCGTATCATTGGTGGAACTAGTTGTATGAGTAAGCTTAGCCATCTATCTATACCTGAGATATCTATACCTGAGACAAGGCTTAGTTACTTTAACTGTATTTTTTTCTTAAATAGCTGTAAATAGTAGAAACAAATCTGACCTACTGCTTTTCCTTTACATTTCTCTGAATTAATGGGAATTTTCCCACTTGCTTAACTGTGTGCAGAACTGAGTCCCAATTTATCTTTATTTCATGTTCAAACTGCAATGTACTTTTCCTAAGACTGTCATTGACATGATTTGATTAGCAATGTAAATATTTAGAGGAATTATTTTAATAAATCAAAATGCTTGGGAAGCATGTGCCTTAAAGGAAAAAGTGTAAAAAGGATTCCTTTCTAACTATTCAGTGCAGTATTCTGTTTGTTTGCCATTAGTTTTTATTACAGGCTTGTCTCCCTGGAACATTGTTCATATCTTTCTTGCAAACAGGAGACAGGCTTTTCCAGGTGTCCACAGTACGTTTTTGCAGTTCTTTGTTAATGTAGGGGCTTTCTTAGCTACCATTTATTTAATTCACTCCAAATTTCTATGCTTGTATTTAAACCAGGTGACTGTAATGGCCAAGGCACTAAAACTACGGGCCAGAGTCTACAGTCACTGCTCATATGAAGAAAGTTTTATTTGCTAGAGTAAGAATTAAAGGACTGAAACTCACATCCACAGACAAAAAAGCAGTCATTAGTTTAAATGCATGCATACTGATAGAGTCACACAGCATGAAATTCAGGATTGCAAGTAAGTGTCTCTATTGGAAGAAAGCAAAGCAACTTCAAATGCTTTCCACTTTATCCTTTTCACATTTGGTGTGCTGGCTGTTCCAGGCCTTTGGAAATTCTCTCCTCCTAGACACTGAGTTACAGAGCTTGTAAAATGAGTGTTTGGGGTTGAAACACATTGAGCAGTGCAACAACTGAAGCAATTGCTGTCTCCAGCTGTCTGCCTCGCTCCACTGATGAAAGGTACAGGGCCTGCTGCAGGGACTCCTACTCCTAAAATGCCAGAGTTTATGGTTTAAGGTAAACTGCCACAGATTTCACTTTACATGGAAGCATCGGGCTGTACACTGTAGCACAGCTGTTCCTGCTCGAGAGGTTGTTCACACTTTATCCTTACTCTGCCCTTCCATACTCTGACTGGCATAAATGAGGTTTGTGAACACCCCTGCAGCAGCTGGGTGCTTCAGTCCCTTTGGGGATCAGCCTCAGTGGTCCTCCTACATGGCAGAGTGGGAGGAGACCACAGGCCATGGAGTTTAGGGTTATGTTCACCACTCTGTGATAGTTCAGAAAGCTGAAGACAAGTGAGGCAGTTGGAAGAGCATTTGCTGGTTTTACCACATGACATTTATAACTCGTTTATAGATTGAGTCAGGGGCTGTGCAGAAGAGGCAGGGCAAGCAGTTGAACTGCTACCAAAGGATTCCCCTCCACGCTATCACCCCCTCAATACCCTGCACAGAACTGGATGCAGAACTGGCTCCGGCTCTCATAAGAGCAACAGCGTGTTCCTTAAGCAGGTTTACAATTTTACTAGCCCTGCTTCTGTTTCCTTAATCTGTTGCATGTTTGCTCTTGTTGCTCTGTGCTGCGTCACTGCTGTGATTTCCATGTTGTTTTGCTGTAATTATCATGAGATACAACAGGTGTGATAAGTTATTAAACTGCTTCTCTTCCCTTTACATTATGATGTTCTTGATAGTTTTTATTTGTACACACACAAACATGGCATTTCAACATGGCCTAAATTGAGTGTTAACAAATAAATCCCCTCTGTCCATTCAACAGTGGCAAGTATCTGTTTAGAATCTAATTCTCCTTCCCTCACCTCTCTTTTGTACTTTACAGCATGGGCCAGGCTCCAGCACACATGTTCGTACTCAGTGGGTTACTTCAGAGGCAGCCCCTTTCACTTTGATGACACTATTTATGGAGGCAGGCATTGCTCTGTGTGAACAAGGGTACAGCATCTGACCCTTCTGAAGGCTTGGGATGGCTGCTGTCTGGAGTCAATCACATGATCTTTAGCACAGTTAGACAATTTATTCCTGTTGTTGTCTTTTGTTATCATCCACTTAGTGCAATTAAGTCGCAGAAGTCCTGATTTACTAAAGCACTTGAGCACATGGCAGGCTCTAAAAGTGCTTAGGCATAACTTTCGGTACATTATTATATCCTAGTGAATTCAGTTTTGAAATAAAAAAAATCCCCTTAGGCACACACTTAGAAAGAAGAATATTCCTTAGCTTTGCCAAACAGAGATGGCTTGAAGGACGTGTTTGTTACTGCATTGAATTGGGACCTAATAAAGAACAGCCGTAGTTTTTCAGCTGCAAACCACTGTGTATAAATCTTGGGGGTAGCAATGTTGAAAATAACAGCTATTATCTGTTGAAGTTTCAGTGCAACTATGGAAACTCAAATGCCTGACTAACTAAAGTTTGGCCATATCCCTAGCATTGTGTGGATATTTTGACGTAACCTAAAGTGAAGATCTTTAAACCCATCCAATATTCAATGTTCTTATGTCTGTGCTGTTGGTTAGAAAGCAAACGTGCTCTCTGCCCTGAAGGCAGCCTGTTCCCAAGTAGCCTGTGGCTTTCAATCATCTCTGTTCTATGTTTGGCAGCTGGTAGCCTGGGCTGTTGCTATAGAGAATTCTTTCCCTCTGATTTAGGCTCTGGTTAACTGAAATCCACCCAAAGGCATTGCATGCTATTTTTCTCTTGCTGTTTCCAAAAACTGTTTTGTACACAGAACAAAATGATCTTTAATGACTGCTTCACGAGGTATTTCCCGGTAGTATTTTGTATTTGCTCAAATAAAGGCAGAATCTGGGGATGAATAGCCTGATGGCATCCTCCCATTTCCAGCCAAACTGCTGAAGAGTGTTCCCCAAATAGTTCTGTTGATCTTAAGCAATGAGTTGGAGAGTTAAAGAAAAAGTGTCATCTTCTGAAAGATGATCAGCCTCCTTAGTGCTTTCTAGTCTGTGAAAACCAGTAGCGGGGGTGGGGATGTGGCTTCAGCCCAAATAAAACTGCGTAACTGTGTGACTACAGCTGTGTGACTTAATGTGGGAATATGCAATTAGGGCTTCCATGATGATACCTAGCGAGTGCAAGAAAGCAATAGGAGAGAAGGTGCACAGCAGCATTTGCGCAGGTGTGATACTCTGGAGCTACTGCCTATGTGCTACAGAAGTGGTCACCGCAACTATGGTAAATGTCATACTTTATGATATTCTGGATTGGTTGTACAAATCTAAATCAAATGTTCATTTAGTCCAGCTGCAGGTTAGCTGTAGTGTTGGTCCAAGGATAGTTGTAGGATGACAGTGGAGTGGTTCTGCATGTATGCTGTGGACATAGTTATGGGAACATACATATGAGCCTGGTCAGAGACATTTTTAGGCATTCAGAAACCCTTGATAAATGTGCATGTGAAGCAGTGACAACAGAGTCGCTAAAGCCAGCTAAGGTCTTTGCCTGTCCTAGTCAAAGCAAGGACCAAGAGGGCAAAGGTACCAGTCAGATGATAGATTTAAATTTCTAAAGAAGATTGTAGTTAGATGTTACTGAGTTTTATTAAATTATTTTTTTTCTTTTCTTGAGCAGTTGTAGCTATGCCTTGTAAGTGTTTCACTGCCTACAACCATTTAACCCACTGGAGACTTATTCTTCACTTTCATAATCTGGGTTTTAACATTGGCAAGTATTTCTGGAACTGTGTATGTTACTGAAGAGTTGTTAGGAGTATTGTCAAAAACCAGTAACTACCATTAAGAGTCTCTTTTCTGAATTTGATAGAAGACGTGGAGTCAGCAGTAGTTGTACAATTTATGGTGGTTTAACTTTGTGGCCCAGAGGGTCTAAGTAGTCAAGCAGATTACCATGCATTAATTTTAACATTTCATGGACCCACTTAACAAATATAATGTTGTATAATGTATATTTGAAGGAGATAGAATCAGTGATTACAAGGAAAGCATTAAATATAATGGAGTGTTATGTGTTATCTTATAGTCTCAAGATTTCGGCTTTTCTTGCTATTTTTCTCCTGTTTTATCAACATAAATATTTTATGCATTGTATGTCTATCAAAGCTGGATGACCAAGCCTGAGTCCAGTATGAACAGAGCCTTAGACTCTGATGGCAAGTAATGTGAGTAGGATTTGGCTGCAGTAGATGTCTGGCTGTGGGTGGGAAGAAGGTAAAAGGCAGACTAATGGTCTAGTCAGGTATAATAATTTGTAAAAAACCCAAAAAGCTGTTCTCCCCATATGCCAAAAAACCCACCTGCAAGTCCTTGCCTGTCTTCCTCTCCTTATCTTCTCTAAAATTTAAGCAAAACAAGGTTCAGTTGAAAAGCATTTATGAAGTCTCATGTCATGGTTGCTTGCTTTGTGGGGAGATAACGGCACACAATGGCCCTCAAGGGCAAAGTGCTGTCCCTTGGCCAAAGCTGAGGAACTCTGGACAAGTGAATTGGAAGACTTTCATTGCAGAAAAATCTTGCTTTTTCTGAGGAAGGTGAAATTATGACAAAAAAGGATGAATCTGCTGAAGAGAAAGTGATTTGCTGTAAATGGGACCTCCTCATCAGATGGAGGTCATGAATCCTTTTGGGCTCAACATGCCTCTTTTATATGGGCCGCAGAAAAAGCGGGTTGGTATGGTGGACAAGTATGTTATGAGGCATGCAGATAGGAAATTTCCCAAGGAAGAACAAACAGAATGAACAGTAAACAATTTTTCAAACGCATTGTTTTCCCCAAATAAACTATTCCCATATCACAGAAATTTATCCAAAAAGTCACCACAGAAAAGCTAACTAATTTTTTTAAGTGTTTGCCTTAGGATCTTAGGAAGGCTGTCACAACGAAAGCTTTAATTGCAGGGAACATAGAAGAGTTGATGAAATCTGAACTATCAATACATTAACTTTTACAGTACATTATTAAAAGTAATAACACCAAATTTTCAGGACCACTCTCCACTGCACAGCTTCAAAGGAACTGAAGTATGAAATTGCTTAACAACCATGGTATAGAGTGTAAGAACAGCTACACAGGGTCAGACACATACTAATAGTGACCATGGCAAATACTTCGGAATGAGTTTAAAAATAGGGCAAGCATTCAGCAATGCTTCCTCAGCACTTTCTCCCAGTCTTCAAGAAGTTCAAATTACCTCCTAGAAAGAGGTCAGGTCTTTTGAGTGCATTAGTTGTCAATGTATTGTGTTGTGTTTTTTTTTTTCCACAAATGTATCTGTTTACTTTTTGAAACCATGTGAGTTTTTGCCAAGCTTAGGTAAATGTGATAAGAAAGGCCTCCTTTTGTTGTGAAAGTGCCACCTTTGCATTCCTTTCATAGCCCTTACTTCTTGTATTAGCAGAAAAAGTAAAAACCTGCTTCCTACTAATTTTCTGTATGTCACTCATAATTTGCAGAGCTTATTTTATTCTCCCAGTCATCTCTTTTTCAGCTTGAGGAGTCTCCTTAATTGTTTCTCTTCAAGAAGCTATTCCAAACCCACCATCCTTGCTGAGGTTTTTCAGGTTTTCAAATGGGATGGTCAGAGTATACAACATTTGAGGTGTCAGTGCTTGAGGAGCTTCTGTACGGTATGAGGTATAATCCTCATTTTTATAACCCTAATTTGCTGCATAATTTTGCAATGATGTGCATTTTCTTACACACAGGGCAGTTTGTGTTATCAGTGACCTCTCTGCAATGTGATGTATCTTCCTTTTGTGAAACCTCTCAGTGTAAGTGGCAAAACATAAATTAGAGGATTCTTTATTAAAGTGGAGTTTAAGACTACTAGTTTTAGAAAGAAAAATACAAAACTAGGTTTTGAAGACCATACTTAAGCTCCATAGAGGAGAGTGCTGTATATGCCCCTACTAACTTGGAGTCCATAGCTACATAATTGTCTTTTGTGGCTTCTAAACACCAGAAACAGGACTTTTATCCAATTTTGTGCCAAATTCTTTATTACTGTTACTTACAAAACATAGAACAGTCAAATTTTGAAAGTATCTTGTTTTAACCCTTTTTCTTGCCGTGAGAGGACAGAACTGGTATGTGGCTCTTATCTCTACAAAAGTGCCAGGATTTTAAAATGGAAACACCCATCATCTTTCATGAAAATAATGACGAGCTCCTTTTGGTTCTCCTCATTGCATACCTCAATGTGCTATAGGAATCCTTAGGATTTAGAAAACTTTTAATTCATAATCTCTGCCATAAATCATCAGCATCCTCTCAAATCCTTTTGTCCAAGCATATCATATAGCTATCCAGTGTGCTATTTCCAATAATTTCTGCTCAGTTAGGTACACAATAACAATGGTATTACATGTATTCAATCGAGTATTTTTATTCATAGAATAAATCTCAAATTTATTTTAGCAGTTTAAATAAGTGAGCTTAATGTATATTTAGCCAAGCATTACAGTAGTGAGGGCTTAAGTAGATTAGAAATAAATGAATCCAATTAAAGAACATGTGTGTGAAGTCTGATATGCCATAGGTATGGATGAACTGTTTGCACAGCAACTGTAAAGAAATCATTAATGATTAACTATCTAGAAGAGGTTTAATCAAGGATAAATTGTATAGGACATAGTTAAAAACATTTGCGTTGAATACCTGGAGATTCTGAAATAATAAAAACATGCTTTGCAGCAATAGTGACATGAGTACTGGTCTTGGGAAATGTTTTTTTGTTGTTGTTGTCCATGTTAGACATGCAGCCAGAGGCTGCAGCTCAGAGCTATCTTAGCAACATTAGCTATCTGCATTGATCGCCGGAGCTTGTTCCTTCCAACAAAAAGCTTAATAGGTGAGAGAGACAAAGATATGCCACAAAAGAAGTACTTCCTACGAGAACATATTCTTACCCTCCCTTTCAGAACTAATATTCAGCAAAGTTAAGGTAAGAATTCTCAGAAGTTATCAGTGCTAGGCTAAATTTGACCCTTCCAAAACTAAAAGTGCCATTGGCCACCTTGAGGGTAAGCTCAGGCAAGTGCCAAGTGCTTGCTAAAACCCTATGAAACATGATTTGTCCAGTGTGATGCCAAGCTGTCTGTGGGAGGGTTGAGAATTGAATCCAGATCACTTGGCTACTAAATTGATGTCTGAAAAGTGTCAGTGGTATTCAAGGTATATTTCAGTATATTAAAGGTGGGAAAGTCTACCCTGCATAACAGCAATCTGTTGCACTGGTGTCAGTCTGGCTTTCTGTGAAATGGAAACAGTCTCACAAGAATATGTGAGATCTTGTGTTTTCATGGCATTAGTTCCCAAAGGACTGCTGTGTATGCACAAGTGCAGGTGCACTGAGGTGACATTGTTTTTGATGGAATTGTTTAAAGTGACTAGTTAGAAGAAAAAAACCAAACAACCTCTTAAAAGTCTCATTTAACAGGCTTTTTGCTTAGTCAGAAATATTATTTTGAAAGTGCAGATGCCTATAAAGTAATGGAAAACCCCAAATAATTACAAAGAATAAATTAATAAAGATTGACAGCATGACGTGAATCACGGAGTTCTGCAAGGTTAAACATGCCTTCAGATAAGGTATTGCACTGGGGTCCATTCTTAATAATTTTGTGGTCATCTTAAAAAAAAATGCATTACAGTCTATATTCCTCTAATCCAAATTTCTTGTTATCAGGTAGATTCTAACATATACAAATGTTTATAAAGTACTGTCTAATATATTACTCCATTTAGCTTGACAAGCACTGAATATACACCGAACATGACTTTTAGTCAGCTGCACTCCTAGACATCTTGCGTTTGAAAGAAAATACTCCCAGTATAAATAAATGTTACAGATTTAAATTCTGATTTATTTTATTTTTAGCTAAAGCATTTTTTCAATGCTATCTGTAACTAAAAATTATGATTCTATTTATATATAATTAGTCTAGGATATCTCAGACATTTTATTCACAAACAATAATAAATCACTGGCACATATTTTCATCTAGTAAATCTAGTAAATAAGGGCAAATACAGTCTACAAAGGACTCCTTTTGGAGCCAGAGATGGCTAGACATGCGGTTGCGAATGACAAACTATACCTTCACACTGCTGAAAACTCTGCTACACCATGATTATCTGGAGACCAGGATGTTTTATTTAACTCCAATTGACAGTTAAATGACTGCATTCTGAGATGAGAAACCAGTCAGGGAAAATACAAAATTTCTCTGACAGTAGCTGTCTAGATGATATCCTCAGCCATTTGTGTTAAATGATCCGTAGAGGAAACTTGCTTTGTGCTTCAGTTTTCCTGAATGTGTCAAATCTTTTAACTAAACTTCCTGGTTTGGCTTGTTCTGTCTTTAAAGGCAAATACGGAAACATGATAACATGTATAACAAAATGTAAACATCTAGCTTGTGCTATTTATGGAGATAGATGGGTGCCTGAAACTTAACGAAGGGATCCAATATACAGATCTCTTACTTCTCCAACTAGATGCATTGCTTAGCCATTAAATTTACTAACGATAAACAACGACTTGAAAGATTTCTGGAGGGTCTTTCCAATTACTTTGGTGAGCCATAGGTCAGGCCTATCTAGGACTTTTCATTGGAGAAGTTTTAGAAAGGAGGATTATTAATATCATCCCAATTACTCATGGAAAAACTGAGGCAGGGGGTATCTCTGAGGTCCCACAACTGAATGTCAGTGTAGTTTCATAACAAGCACTGAGGTTCAATAGTTTTTCTCCCCACTTTGTCCTGAGATTTGGCTTCCTGTATGAGCCAAGTGAAACCTCCTTATTTTGACAATGCTAAAGGGATTGCATACACGCCGCCTGACAAGTCTCATGAGCAGGCCGAGGCCTTTGTAAACATTTCTGAGACACATTGTACATGAACAGAGGAGGCAGCAGATGAGGAAATTGTCTGTTTTGTTGTGCCATCTGCTGATTTAGGAAGCCATGAAGATGACAAACAGCCAGAATCTGTTCTCTTTTCACTCATATGCTGAATGGCACTCTGTTAGCATTGCGTGAGCCGCAGCATGGAAATGTTAAAAGTTGCAGACATTGTTTAAAAGTAGAAGAATGATATATTACAGCATTGTGGTCAGACATGCATGAGGAAGTGCCAGACTTTTACCACCTTTATGTCTGATTTTAACTGAATTGCAACAACTCAGAAACAAAGACTGAACATTAATGACATTAACACCTTTAGTCTAAGCTCACAATTTCTGTTCTGTGTTCTGTTAGACTGGCAGAAAATTTGTCAAATATATTTTTCTGATTTTTAATTAGAAGAAATGCAGAACGCATATGACTCCTCATAGATTTTTCATGTAAAGCTAGAGGAAATGATGTACATATACTATGTGTTCAATAGACATAACAGTGCAGCAAATTAAAATTGCACCTTGTTTTCTTCTGCATGAACTATGCTTTCCACTTTACTTCATTCATATGAATGATTGTACCCATGGTGTAGGAACCTGCTGCATTAAGACGATCTAATGTTTGTACTTCATTAATTACTTTAATATGTGTAGGGAGTGACACAGGTGTAGGTTATCTAGTGTTTGTCAAGTTTAGGCAGTCACATGATGCCTTTTTATTTTTTTATTTTCCATGATTTCCAGTGACAGTATGATCACTGCATATTGTTCAGACTACTGCTTGAAAGATACCTAAGAATAAGAGTAAGATCTGTTTCCGGTTGTATACTGATATTTTGATTGCTGCTGGAGAGAATAAACTGAAATGCATTTCCTATCCAACTACTCCATGTATGAAACCCAAATTTTTGTTAATCTTTAAGATGTCTAGATTTAGCATCTTTTGATAGAATACACTGTAAATATCTGTCTCTGTTGGTTGTCTGTCTATTCTCAGTCACTGCACATATAGCTTATTCTTCCTTTCTGGCATGTTGTGGCATTAATGTAAAAAGGTACTCTTATGGATTTTCTAGAGTTTTCTATGAGCTGAGCATTTTATAATTTTTTTTCCCTTTTTTTCCCCCTTTTTTAAGGTTTTCTTCTTGTTTTGAAGGTTAATATGCTTATGACTGTAGATATAGAAGATCTCTATTCTTGGGTCTGTTTGTCCATCTTGAATTCTTTTGGTTGAATCTGGATATATATTCTTCGCTAATGGACGTTGTTATTTTACTCCTTCCTCTGGATACATCCTGTTGAGCTGCTTTTTCTGTTTGAAAGCATTTCTCAGGGCTTAAGTTCTCTTCTGTTCCATAGCTAACACTGTCTTCAAGTAGGGAATCTTAATATCTTCAAAACTATTTGTGCCTTTAGCTCTCCAATGCTAATATCTAGTCTCAGTTTAGTTTTTAGATTTCAGTTAAAGTAGTCTCAAACACCACCCTGTTACTTGAAGAAACACAACTACAAAAAAGCCTGGCTTGTCTGTATACTTTTGTCTTAGGCCGCACTGTGCCCACTGGGCCTCCGCCACTAATTCTAGTCTTCCCAGTATTATTTCTAGCAATGCTGACTCACTTCTTCCTCATCTTTTTTCCTTCAAAAAGGCCATATAAAAAACCTCTCTTTTTCTCAGTTTCATGGTGAGTTCTATCCACACTCTCAGTTGCCATATTTGTGCAAGCTCCGTTGTTTGCCAAGAATTCAGGTTTTGTGGTGTTCTGATACACCCTTACTGTTCTTTTTTGGGTCTATCTGCTAAGAATTGATGATCACTTCTGTTACCAGAAGTATTGCACATTTGCAATTTTAAACTTTTGCAATTGCATATTGCACATTTTGGCAATGGTAGTAGGCAGAAAGGATCTTCTAAAGCTGTGTTGTAAGAACGCTTCACACAAGAGCTGCGGATCCAGCTGGCATCCAAGTCATGAGCAAACAGATTGGCTTCCTCTTCCAGACGCTTTTCTGCTTCAGTCTTTGACCATCTCCATCTATGCAGCTTGCTCTAGCTTTAGTAAAGAATGCTTTGCTCTCAATTTTCAGGTGCTTTATTGCAGAGAAGTGCAGTTGGTATGGTCATTGATCCTTGTTTTTTCATGATGCTAGCTGTAGTACATCAATAAGTGCTTTCAACCTTAGGCTCAAACTTTATAATGGGCATCGCAAGAGTCAGAGACGTGGCACAGAATGGAAATGCTTCTGGGAGTCAGATCTGAGAAGGAAATGGGAGGAAGCATATTGCAGCAAGAAGATTTTACTCTGTCTTCTGATTTCATTTTTGCTTACAGTGAAGCATCATAATCCAGTCTGTAGGTGCCTGATACATTGACCATACTGGCCAGATTCTCATATGGGGGGGACAGACAAGATAGAGGAGAAATAATACATCTTTGGAAGCATATGTTACCAAAGCACATGCAGCCAAGTTTTTTGAGGAGTCAGAGGACCTAGAATTTCCATCCAACTGTGGAAAGAATGACTGTTTCCCATAATGAAAAGGTGGAGGTCTTCCATGTGTTTCCCTTTGTAAAGAAGCATCACTTTGGTCTTGTCTGGTTTCAGTTTGATCCATCTGTTCTTCATTTAAGAGCTAATTTCCTGTAGTTATTCTGATGTTTGTAGTGATGATAGTTGCATCAGAAAATGAGATAAATAGTCGATTGTCAGCAACATACTGTTAGCAATCAAACACATGCCATATCACTCTCTCTCTCAGCAGTCTTATGTAGATAGATGTAGATTGTATGGATCCCTGTGGGATCCTGAAGGTGAGGACCTTGGAGGAAGAGGCTTGTATCCACCACCTTTTTTTGAATTACATGTAGAACATAAGAAGCAGTACTACTCTGTTGCTAGACTGTGTAATAGAGGATTCAGATGTCTGAGAACAGGAATCTGGAGATTACAGTTCCATGGGTGGTAGAAGTTTTAGAAATTCCTCTAGGAAGTTATCAGAATTTCCATCTGTAATTTGTGTACCACTAGAAGCCCTGGTTCGTCTACTCCTTTGCCTCACAGTGCATATGGATATACTAGAACATTTTCATTTCTTGGTGGAATATCTTTTGCATCTGACACTGAGACCACAGGACCCTTTCTCCACGTTTTCTTTCCTTCTTTTTAATTTTTTTTCCTAAACTTCTGGTACTTTTATTTGCCTGTTACTATTGGTGTTCTGGTGTCTACCTTGGCTCTTCTGAATGGCAGCTGTGCTAGGATAGGGTTGAGATGGTATTGAATCACACCTCGGTGATGCAAAAAGTTCCAGGTGTTTCATCTGCAAGGAGAGTGCAAATGTGTCCTTTTTCTAAGGGTAGACTTTGCTTTTGTCAGCAAGAACTTCAGAGAGTTTTCTTCTTATCCTTTTTTAAATGACATTACCATCTGAGCAATTGACTGCAAATACCGTCTTGTGGTGTTCGTTCCAATGTGTGGTCTGGGAGGGTGACTCCTCACCATAACAATACCAAGGACTAAGAAAAGTAACATATAATGGCATGCCATGTTTTGGGCAGCCTGGTTTGCCTGTTTTTATTTCTTTTAGATTTCCGTGACCTCTATGATTTGAATGCTTCGCCCATACACAGACTGTAATAGCAGGAAAGAAGTCTTTCAAATTCAGTCTGTGGTCTGAATACTGGAGTGATGTTTAATCCAGTTTTTTAAAACTCTTCCAGTATCATGAGAAAGCAGCAGACTGTTACAGGGTGACATGCTCCAGAGGTGGGAAGGTAATGGCAGAAGCACAGAGCTATGGGCTCTCCAGCAAAAAGGGAGGCAAAAGGGTTGGTAGGCTGCTGGGTAAAAAACTGGCTAGATGGCTGGGGCCAAGAGTGGTGGTGAATGGAGCTAAATTCAGTTGGAGGCTCGTGACAAGTGGTGTTCCTCAGGGCTCAGTGTTAGGACCAGTTCTGTTTAACACCTTTATCAATGATCTGGTCAAACGGATCAAGTGCAGTTCAGTAAGTTTGCAGATGACACCAAGCTGAATGGAAGTGTTCATCTGCTTGAGGGTAGGAAAGCTCTACAGAGAGACCTGGATAGGCTGGATCAATGGGCTGTGGCCAATTGTATGAGGTTCCACAAGGCCAAGTGCTGGGTCCTGCACTTGGGTCACAACAACCCCATGCAGCACTACAGGCCTGGGGAAGAGTGGCTGGAGAGCTGCTGCGCAGAAAAGAACCTGGGGGTACTGTTTGACAGTTGGCTGAATATGAGCTGGCCGTGTGCTCATAGCATTCTGGCTTGTATCAGAAATAGCGTGGCCAGTGGGACTAGGGCAGTGATTGTTCCCTGTACTCAGCCCTGGTGAGGCTGCATCTCGAATACTGTGTTCAGTTTTGGGTCCCTCACTACAATAAGGACATTGAGGCACTGGAGCACATTCAATGAAAAGCAGTGAAGCTGTTGAAGAATCTAGAGGGCAGGTCTTATGAGGAGTGGTTGAGGGAACTCCTTCCTGTGCAACCTCATCTAGGTGTTCCTGCTCCGGCAGGGGGATTGGACTAGATGATCTTTTGAGGTCCCTTCCAATCCCTAATGTTCTGTGATTCTGTGATTCTGTGAACTGAGGCTGGTTAGCCAGGAGAAGAGGATACTGAAGGGAGACCTTATCACCCTCTACAACTACCTGAAAGGAGGTTTTAGTGAGATGGGAGTTGGTCTCTTCTCCCAAGTAACAAGTGACAGGATGAGAGGAAATGGCCACAAGTTGTGCTAGGGTATGTTTAGATTGGATATCAGGAAAAATTTCTTCACTGAAACAGTTATCAGGCACTGGAGTGGGCTGCCCAGGGAAATGATAGAGTCACCATCCCTAGAGATATTTAAAAGACAGGTAGATAAGGTGCTTAGGGAAATTGTTTAGTAGTGGACAGCTTATGGTTGGATTTGATGATCTTAAAGGTGTTTTGCAACCAAATGATTCTATGGTTATATAAAAAATGAAACAGAACCTCCTTATATCCCTAACAACTGATCTACTTAGTTTTAATTGATTTTCATTTCTGGAAGCAACACTTTCTGCAGCTGACACTGAGACCACAGAACCCTTCCTTTTCTTATAATTTATTAGCCAGGGGACATGTGTATATTAGGATGAGACTGGGTCTATTGATAATATCTCATGCTACTGTAGTAGTTAAATATGAAGATTAATTACAGAATCACAGAATCATTAAGGTTGGAAGAGACCTCTAAGTTCATCAAGTCCAACTGTCAACCTAACACCACCATGTCCACTAAACCATGTCCACTAAACCTGCCACATCCACACGCTTCTTGAACACCTCCAGTGATGGTGACTCCACCACCTCCCTGGACAGCCTGTTCCAGCATTTGGCCACTCTTTCAGTAAAGAGATTTTTCCAAATATCCAATCTAAACCTCCTCTGGTGCAACTTGAAGCCATTTCCTCTTGTCCTGTCACTAGTTACATGGAAGAAGAGACCAACACCCACCTCTCTACAACCTCCTTTCCGTTAGTTGTAGAGAGCGATAAGGTCTCATCTCAGTCTCCTTTTCTCCAAACTAAACAATTCGAACTCCCTCAGCTGCTCCTCATAGGACCTGTTCTCCAGAACTTTCACCAGCTTCGTTGCTCTTCTCTGGACACACTCCAGAGCCTCAATGGCCTTTTTGTAGTTGTCATCTTTTGTTTCTGACATTTTATGTAACATAAAGATAATTTGGTAGGACTCAGTTATGGAGAGAGAAGCTTTGTGTGTGAAGTCAAGGTGTCTGAATGGAAAATCTGAGAGTAACCATGGGAAAGATTAATGGTTTCAAAATATGTGGATATGTTTTACCTGTCAAATAGGCCAAAGCAAATCCCTATACTGAGATGCTTTCACTGCAGGCAGGGTTTTTGAAATGCAAATATTATAGCAGAGACCTATCTCTATTACAACCAAAATTTGAAGTAATTACCTCATTAAGAAGTAATTTTACATTACAAAACTTTATTTATACTTGGTCAGTCTCTGTCTGCTATGAACTGGAAACGGTGTAGTCAGCATAGTTCTAATGTCAGTGATTTGTTTTCATGTGTTATATATCTAAATATGTGGATACATACACATTGTCTGCATTGCCAAAAAACCTAAGCATCTTCAACCAACAAGTTTGTTGTTTGTTAGGTGCAAAAAAATATATTGTAGAACTGCCATAAATTATTTTGTCTGTTCTGCAGGTTTATCTGTGGCTGTTCAAAGATTCATCAAATTTCATCAGTGATTTATCAAGTTTATCCTTCTGTTCCTTCATTTCAGTGTACTAATCTGTGATATGGTCAGGTTGTGGTGCATTTCCTTTCTAAAAAAGGGTAGACTGTCAGAGCTTACATCAATCTATGTGTGATTTTAGAACAAGATACTGTTGTTAAACCTGAGTGGACAATTTATTATTAGTATAATTCATTAAGAATGAATCTCTGGTTTTAGATGGAGCATGGAGTAATATGTGAATTAATATGTTGTCTCCTTGACTCTGTAAGAGAAGCGTTATTCTTCCCTTGCTCTCCTTTCTTCTCTTCAAAGGAAGGGAAAAGCCATGAATTCTTCCTCTTTTCCTCCAGGTAGGTAGGCCAGGAAAAAACTCCTGCTTGGATCTCTTTTAATAAATCATTGTCAGAATAGGTTCCGTATGACTACATGAAAGCTACATTTCTTACTCCCTCGGGTATCAGCAGACATGCAGATGTGTGCAGAGGGGTGCAGTCCAATCATATGCCCTCGTTATGCTTAGAAAGACATTGTGAGCAATGCCAGTTTTCCTTACTTTTATGTATTTATTAGAAAGTTTGAAGGCACTAACACTGACCCTCACAAACTGCTGTTATATCTAAGTCCCCATGGAAAAACTCTAGTATTTTGTGAGTAGGTGACAGACCATTTAAATCACAAGATTTGTATTTATTTAGCTGTTTTGTCTGACTGGTAAACTCAGTACAAGAAACTTCAACCAGAGGAATAAACACTCACAAGACTCAGAAGAAGAAAAATTCAAACATTTGCACCAATTGTTTGAAACCTTGTGAGCAATGAAAAATATAACCTTAAAGATAAAGTGTTTTCCATAAAAAACTAATTTGTTTAATTTATTTAGTCATCTATTTAGGCTGTTACGTGCACCTCCAGACATGCATGAACTTGTCCCACACACATATATACGTGTGGTAAGTTTGTAACTGCACAAGAGTTTTGAGGGTAATGTATCCTATTTACTACCTAGCTATGTGACCAGTGCAGAACTGTAATATACATCTCAGAAACTTCCATCCTGTTGTTTTTTATTACTGAAGAAAGTAGATCAGGATGATAACAGTTGGATGCAAAAAGCAATCGTATTTGCAGTATAAAAATAGTGCTATCGTTTAGTAAGCTATGCTACTTAAATGTTTTAGGGGAATATACTGGCTTGTCCTGGATGGTTTTATTCTTTTTCCTTAGAAATATCTTTTGTTTCCACCCCCCACTAAGAAGGAAGGAATGTTTCCCATTAAGATATGAAATGAGGTTTTTTTTCACTTTTGCCTTTTATACAGGGATACTGAATATAAAGGACTACAGCTCTCCCTGGATCAGGTCACTGCTACCAAGCCGGCATTCTCATACGCAAATTCAACTCCAACCATAACAGATAATAGAAAGGGAAGCAAATCTCGCCTCTCAAGCACAAAGACAAAATCAAGGACATCACCATACCCACAGGTAGCTGTCTTTGAAAACCAAAATTAAATCTTTTTTAATATCTTGATTTTTGACTGCTGTTTTACCCAAGTAATTAGAATGGGCCAAAGAACGTGTTTCTCAAAGGGAATAAAGGATGACAGATTATAAGGTCTTGAGACAGGAATATGTTTCTTTAAACTGTTTCTAAGAGGCTGGAAACATTTATGATTCAGCATGCATGATAAATCATCAACAACACTAACAGTGCAGGCCTCAGAGTTAATGAGGAGCGGACAGAAGGACAAGTGAAAACGTTGGTTTCGAAATATTTGGTTTGAGAGGATTGTGAGTTTTGCCTTTTGAGAAAGCTTGCTTTTTCTTACTTACTTTTTAATAATTCCAACATATCTAGAAAGCTGCTAGATGTTTGACAGTAGTTTAACACTGAAATCATAGTCAGGAGGAGTGAGTTTTGAGGAGGGAAAGCAGCAAGCCAACTTGCTGAGCTGGAACAAGAAAGCTTTTCTATGTACAAAGCTTTGAAAGTGAGAAAGCACTAGGAGGTGGATATTGGCATCAGTTGACTTTAATTTCCCAGATTTAATTTTCAGGCCTAATGTGTACGGAATGTGTCTCTGCTTGGAGAATGGGGCAAACTTGATTTGGTCTCTGAACTAGAGCTTCCCTAAAACATTTATGCAACTGATTTCTGCAGACAATGCCACTGCAACTTGCATACTTACACTGTCAACCCTTTGGCTCAACTAAATCTGTTTGCTGAAATAACCATTATGTTTACTAAATAATGATGCAAGTCTTGCTTTCCTTATGCCACCACACAGTGGATATAAATGTGTATCCTCATGATGTAACATTGAAGAGCTATGTTTTTTTAAAGAGTCTAGGTCAATACTTAACCAATAATGACCTTGATGGCTACAGTTTCACTGTAGCAGTGAAACTCAGTAGGCACAGTTTTCTAAACTGACCTCTAGGAGTGTTCAATGTGAGCCCAAGTGTCTACATAGCTTCCTTGTTTGTTTGTTTGTTTTTCCTCCCTCAAAACTACCAAGGGTAAGAATTTCAGTTAAATTCTAGCTTCTAGCACAAGAAATATTAACTGAGCACCAAGATTTCTTAATTTTATGAATCTAATTTTGCCAGGGGTTGTTATGGCTCTTGTTGTTTAATCATTTGCTTATATGCATTTCTGTGGGTTGTTAAAAAAAGAGTCTTCCTCTTGAATGCACTACACTAAATAATTGTAATAAAACTGCTTTAAAGAATCAGGAAAAATACCTACAATTAATTCTAAATTAGATTTTTAAGATTACTATCTTTGATTTACTGCGATTACCCTTCATATTACCCTTACACAGTCCTTCCAGAAGTTCTCATTTGCTAGCAGGACAATCCCAACTCATAATATGAAGCTGCTTGTGTTTGAAACTCCTCACACCCTGCTCTCAAGATGTAAAGACTTTTCAGTGAGAAGAAGACCTATCTCAGTAAAGAACTTTGACACATCACTCCTTTGTACTTTCTGTGTCTGGACATAGCACCAGACTGGGGCGAACCGTCAATACCCTGCTGGACAAGGGTGCTATCTGGAGTCACCTAGACAGGCTGGAGAGGTGTTATCCTGTTATCCTCCCACATTGAATTGCTTTCTGAAAGTTTGACGTTCATTAGTACCTCCTTGTTATCTCTGTCACCAGAAAAAGTCCTGAACTAGCAGCGCACCATTGAGACTGTTGGTTTATCAGGAATTATTGCCTGAAAGCACAGGATGTTTAGTCTTCAGTTTCATTTTGCATTCTCATTACCGGCTGCCTGGTAGTAAAGTTGCAGATTTCATCGTTCAAAAAGAAGCAGCTGCACTAGTTGCCAATATCTTGAAAAATGGTCATACCGTTCATTGCAGCACATCACCACAAGCAATGCCGGGCAGCTTGGCTTTGTATCCCTGTCATCCTTCTCCACCACTGAATAAACTGTTGAAAGACTAAGAAAAGCTGTTGTGAAGAACATGCAGCAGGTGCAACGGCCCGTGTCCCTCTGTCTCCAGCCCACATAATTTGCCAGTCAGTTATGGAGAATTAGAGTGTGACTCAAAAGCCAAGGCTGCAAAGTGAGGTCATGAGTTTTGGCTTACACAGAAGCCTGGGTTTTGGTGGAGGAAGGAAGCAGGAAGTTTATTAGTGAAATAATGGCAGTGGGCAATTAAAGTTAAGGGCACTTAGGAGATTTTAAATGTACATACCTTTTTTCCTTTTTTTTTTTTCTGTTCCACTTACTATTTGCTTTTCTTCACTCTTGAAGAAAAAGGGGTATCACATGCTTTATTGGGTGATGACTGAGAGTCCTCTCCCTTGCCAGCTGTGTGCCCATAGGATAGGCATTAGGTGTGAACTGCATTAAAACCATGTTAATAAATTTAAGCTGAATGTTTTCTATTAGGGCAAAAGGTGGATGTTTTGGTCACTTAAGACAGTGATAATGTTTTTCTCCTCAAATATTATGCAAAAGCAGACATAGTGTAATATGGTGCTTGTAGACTCTATGGGGACAAACTCAGTTCACTGAATTATAGGCATTAATCAGCATCTGATTAACACTGACTGACGTTAATACTGTGGGCTAGTGGGATCTGTGAAATCAGTCCTAGGGAGGAGAAGGGTGAGCAGAGAGGAGAGCAACCCAAAATTCATGACACAGCTGTAGAATTTGCTCAGACACTTTGAATGGTGCTCTTCTAGTCCTGTCCTACTGGACTGGTGGAGAGTTGGAAGGGGAGGCAAAAAAAATCTAGGAGAGATGAAGACTTGATAGAGATTTGCCGAAAAAGGAAATAGCAATTTAGTTAAAAGATGTCTATAGTCTTTCCCCATAATAACAAAGCTTGTGAGGTGGTCCCAAAATCTAGCCCTGGATCTCATATATTTTGTGTTTCCAAAAGCTAGCTCTAGACCTCATCTATTATGTACACAGGAAATAGCAACAAGATTGGAAAAACTTTTTAATTGTGATTGTCTGAAAAACTGCTTTGGAGTTTAATCTCCCATTAATGATGATTGTTTAAAGAAAATACTTGAAATTGTCTGTTGTCTGCCTCTAATGGAAATGTTTTATGGTCAGATCTGGATAAATATATATTACTTCATATATCATCTTAATTCTTGGATGCAGTTTATATATATAATATAAAATGAACACAGACATACAAGTAAGGATGTACACAAGAGCTGTTGGATGGAGGCTTTGGTGTTACATGTTATAGCATGCATGAACTTTTGAAGGTAAGATGTTTCTTTAGTAGGTGTATATTGATGCACCTGATTTTGGAGGTAAATTGATTTTTTAGCTCCTTTATACAATAATCTGGATTAATTCTGCAATCCACCTCAATTTGGGTGTATCACTCAACGGGGTTAAGAGAACAGAATCAGGCTGAATTCTAGTCAGCCATTGTTGGTTTTTTTTTTCTTCCTGTAGCCTAAAGCTTTGGTGACTTCCCCTGTATTCAAAAGAAAAGCAAAACACTCTCTTTATAGTAAACATAACTCCTGATCTGGTGAAGAGTCACCAGCAGTGGGGGTTATTTTAATGGACATGCTGTATTACTTTAATCTAAGCCTTTCACCATCTGTTCTGCCTATAATAGTGAATGCAAAAAGAACATATTTTACATTTCAGGATTACATTAGTAAAAAGTAAGATAAAAGTGATTTAAAAGCATGCATATGTTCTTAGTACAATACACTCTGCATCTGTGATGTTTTTTTCTCATGGTTAAGACACAAATCAAGAGCAAAGCCGCTAATGCTGATATAGTGAAAGTTTTTCATGGAAAAGAAGACTCTGAGAGCATTTCACTATATATTTAGTGTTTATAATGATAAAAACTTGAGTAGGCTGCTAGGAAATTAGGTATTTATAACAGCTATTGTTTGAACATCTGGCACGGTGTGTGGAGCCACCTGATGTTGCTGCTTATGACAGGATGAGTGCTTGGGCCACTGAGACACTTGTAGGAATGGAAGATCAGGCAAAAGAAAATCACCTGAGAAATATTAAATTGTCTACTGACCTAATACACTTCTATGGGCTCTTGGAAAGTAAGCTTTTCTTAAACATGGAATTTATATTTTCCTATTTCCTTGCCCCTTCAGCCCTCCTGAAGTTTTTCTTTGTATGAAAAAAGCATTAGTGATGGCCTATAGCCCCTTTCTGTGTCAGTGCTAATGCCGCTGGTGTGCTGTGATGGTACGCTGGATTAGCAGTCTGGAAGACATTTCTAGTATCTGGATGTGGCAATTCAGATTCCAGAAACCAGCTGGAGGGCAATTTAATTTATTTATTGATGTTGTTTATGCCAGAAGACAATTCAGAAATCACCTGAAGGGATTTCAGATGTTGCTTGTCTGAAGTTCTTTGTCAAGTCTAACTTCTGTCTGCTGGTTAAACTTTGCCAAGAAACCAAAACCCATAAATTCTGCCTGCTAGGAGTCAAGAGGCAGAAAGGAAAGTAGTTCTGATGAGGAAAGATTGGGATTGGAAAAAAGAAATCATTAACTTTAATTTGCCATAATTTTCATTAAATCTGATTCCATTTTCTATGGTCTTTCACCACTTGACACATGAGAACCTAATTCTGACTTGAGAGGTAGTGTTTCCACTCTCATTTCAGCAAAGCAGTATCTTTGATCATCTTTCCATTTCTCCCCCTGTCAACATGTCACACTTGTCTGTATTTGGAGTCTACACCTGTCAACATGAGATTCCCAGAAGAGGCAGTGGTAGGACTCCAGCAGTAGAAGCAGCACAATGATGCCAAATAAAGATATGATTAGATTTAAAGGGAATTAAACATATTTTTGGCCTGTGTCCGCTTATGTTGTACATTAAGTATAAGCAGTCATATCAAAACTTGCTAGAAAATGTGAACCACAAGCTATTCATTATGTAAATTTAGTTCTGTCCAGCAGCTGCTACAGGTCAGATCTCAAATAATCATCATTTACATCGAGTACAAAGAATATGCATGAAGTATTGTTGGTCTTGACTACATGGTTATATGACATTACATTGTGCATTTCTGGTATACCATTTGAAATAGTTTCCCTTTCTTTAAGAAAAGTGCATGAAGGTCTGTGTAATTGAATTGAGATTATAAAAAAATGAGCAAATTTTCAGTTAAACAGAGAAATTCCCTTCAAGTGAAGGTATGTTGGGGCCTGAGGCATCCTTAGAAACAGAAAATTAATAGAAAAATATAAATTAGAGGTAAATTAAATTAAGAATTTTGAGTTTGAAATAATCTCTGGCATTATTATAATCACCAAATGTCAAAAAATGAATTTCACTATAATATTATTAGAAATTAATTTTCTTTGTCCTCCTTATGAAATAAATACTTACTATGAGTTTTGTTTTTAATAAGAAAATAAATGAACTTTTAAGTTTTTTAATACTTGTATTTATGCTTACATTATCTTATATTTCAGCTTAACTTTTTAAATTAAAAACTCTAGTTTATAAAAGTCAAATCCAGAAAGAATTTTAAAAATAATTCTAAAATTAAGAACAGGTGCAAAAGTAATTTTCCGTTTGTGAATTTTCATTTTAACTAAAATTTATTAGTAAAAATCTTTTTAATAATTTGTATTTTTTAAATGGTAAACTTTATTTTATCTATCTATTTTTGTCAAAAATTTACAATAAGTCAGTTGGTGTTTATGAAGATATCTTTGTGACTGAGCAGTTTGAAGAAATTTAATAGATGAGTTAGACATTCCAGTTGGTCACATAACACTGTGATGGCTGACTAAAGTTCCTGAATAACATATGACGAGTTACTGGCATTTAAAAGAAGTCTTTTGTGGCTCTATAACTATCTTACCTCTATGCAAAATCAGATCTATCTTTTCATCTCTAAAACTTTGTAATGAATATGTTGGTACTAACTTTCTGAGCTCCTCCGTATCTACTGGTAGGCTTTTTACCTATGGACATTCTTCTGACAACTAATATCAAAATATAATCAAACTCCTCAAAGCCATGACCCTTTCTTTCCTTTAAATAATCTATCGTGTTAAAAAATAGTATTCCTAAATATAAACTGTAATACTGAAGAAATACCCAATTAAATGTCAGAATTGAAGTAGTTCCACTACTGATGTTGCACAGATGGTTTAAGTTGGTGTAAGTCAAACATCTGGTCAGTACTTTCGATTCGTAAGTGCATAAAACCTTGATCTTGGCTGATAATGAGGAGTTTCATAGCAACTCAATCAAATGAAAAGGAAGGTAAGCTTATGTTTTCAGGAGAGAGACCTAATGCCTATTAAAAGAAAAGGCAGACTGAGCATCTGGAAGGTGAGTGATGGAATGGAAGAATTCCAAGGTTTCATGTTGTAATACATTGATTTGTGACATGAGTGTGCAGTACTGAAGAGGTGAGCATGTGCAGCTTTGGTCTCATCCCAATCCATAATCATGGGTGAAATTGATTTAAAGATGTTCCATGAAGTTCGACAGTTCCAATAAATAAAAAGATCTAAAATGAGATAGCTAAATCTTAAGAGGTTTAATAATAATTATTTTTTTTTAATTTCCCAAAAAGTATCTAAAAGTTTGAAACATTCATTATGAATATCTAAGAATCTGTGACATTTAACCTAATCCTCACTTCTCTCTAAACAAATGCCCTTGCTCCTATTCTGTCTACTTTTCTAGCTGCCTGTTGATTGCTACTTCTGTGTTGGGAGGGCCCTGCTTACATGAGGGTGCCAAATGCCCACTCTGCCTGCTTTGGCTAGCAGTCACCTTTTCTTGTAAATAGCTCCTGGTTTTCCCTTGTTCCCACATTGCAACAGAACTGTGATTTTTAGCTTCCTACCAATCTACCACCACTTTGGAACTTTACTCTGTAGTAGCGTTGATAGTCCCAGGATTTACAGGAGGCTTTCTGTTCCCTACTAATAGGAGGAAAGAAGTTCCAAGGTATCACTCCAAGTAAGCAACAAAAATCCACCAACAAAAAAAATATAAGGAAAAGAGAGGGAACCCGTAGAAAAAGAAATACTTTCAGTTTCAATGTATGAATATATCTGACATGAGAATGCTCCAGGGGTGGTATTATTGCAGTCCCTTTTGAAAACATTTTGCCGAGGAGCATTGGAGCCCCGTTGCTGAGCATCAGTGCTAGCTTTCAAAGCAACAAGAAAAACCTGGACATATTAAAAAAATATTGAATTGCAACGTTGATGTTTCTGAACCTAATATTACACATCATAAAAGATCTGGCTGTTAAGGGTCAACATGGGATGTTTCAGACTTTCATGAGGCCTGTCCTGTCATCTGTGAGCTCATTACAGAGTGTGGTACAGGAAAGGACTAGGAGTCCAATCAGACGGTGCAGACATGTGAGCACGCTCACAAAAAACATCCTATCACATGCATACACTGTCTTTTCAGAGTAGTTACTTGCAGATTTCTCCCAGGCATGGTAATTTCCCCAGTGCTTCTCCTGTTTTGCAGTATTCTGGATTTCACACCGAGAGATCCGAGTCTGACCATGAGAGCCAGTGGGGAGGGAGCCCCCTGACCGATACAGCTTCTCCCCAGCTCCTGGAGCCCGTGGACAGACCGAGCTCCCAGCACCATGATGTCTCCTGTGCCTACAGACAGTACTCAGACCGCAGTGCTCTCTGCTATGGGTTTACACTTGACCACTCCAGGCTGACTGATGAGAGACATTTCCATACTCAGGCCTGTGAAGGAGGCAGATGTGAAGCTGGCCGATATTTCCTTGGCACGCCGCAGCCAGGAAGGGAGAGCTGGTGGAGTTCTCGTTCAGCATTGCCCCTGACTAAGTCGTCCCCTGAGAGCAGAGAAGTGTATGAAAACAGCATGCCCCATATAACTTCAGTGCACAGGATTCATGGTAAGAGATAACAAGGATTTGCAGAAGTGGCACCATCTCAGATAAAACAACATGACATAAATGTGCAGCTGTTTGTGTGAGAAGCAGAAAATGAGAGAGACTCTTGATGTGTGTTCTTGTCTCAGAGATTGCATCTATGGAGATGAGGAATACTTACAGTTCAATTTGAGTTTGACAGTCTGGATTGTACACGGCAAATTATTATTTGTTATACATTTTTTAGTCTGTGAAATTAAGGTGGGAATATCTGACTGGTGAGATCTTAAGGATGATCTTAAAAATGTGAACAAATTTATACACTTGATAGAAATCTGTTATTTATTTGACTTAATATCAAACTAATTTGGATGGAATTTATTTAGCACAAAATTTGTTAGAACTAAACCCAAGCTAGGTATTTTTAAAAAAACCTTTTAAAGTCTTTGGAAAAACTTTCTTTAAATTTCTTTTTTTCTCTGCACTGCTTATTACTAGATTCTCTAAGTTTTGCTATTTACTTTTATTTAAAATTGGCAATTCAAATTAACATTTGGTTTTGGTTTCAGACATTTATCCCCAGATAAAATTTTTAGTCAATTTGAGTCTTTCAATCCTTTCAGCACCAAGCCTGAAGCCTTGCTTGGTGTCTGGTAGGTTGCACATCTTAAGAGTCTGATCAAAAAATTCACAGTGAAAGGCTGATCTGGATTTGGGAAAATCCAGAAGTCCTTGAGTTTAAAGGGTAGGTTGAGAGTTGAAAGACTGCAACTGATCCCAAAAATCAGAGTTTAAGTTGTAAGGATAGATACAGCATTATATAAAAAAAAAAAGCTTGTCTACTAAAATAATCTGTCAAAACATAGGTTATATCTGAAGAACTGATAAAATCTATTTACTATTCAATTGACTTGCAGAATGAGGGTTTGGAAATAAAAAAAACCCTGTACTATTTTACTTAAATCTGAGGAAAATTCTGTTAAGATTAGAACAATGATTAATTAGCAAGTTCTAGGAATAAAGGTCAGAAGAAAAGTGAAGATAGAAAAGGATGTCTAAATTTTGCTGATGAGTACTGTTCTCCACTTTTCCTATGAGAACACACCTCCTTCCTTGTATCTGTTCTGTGTCTTTGTTTCTCTAGCTTTTTCTTCTCCAAAAAAGAGAATTGAGCAGAATATGATATTTTTGCTGGCAAGTGTTATGCATGATAATTCTTACTGAGCATAGAAAGATAATAATGTAGAAATATATAGAGAAACACATGCTGTGTTAAGTTTCTATTTCATAATTTCATCAAGGATAATTAATGTAAATGGATAATGTAATCTCATTTTAATTTGTTCCTTGGTTTTGCTGTAATTCCAGGTGCTGCAGTTACTTTTTTTACTGTAATAAGTCTTAACATGTTTCAGTGGGCCTTCGGTCTGCATGTAGCTTTAGGGGTAAAACCTGACATGTTGATCTCAATTGAGAAGAGGAACATCTTGCTTTCCTTGCAAATGTGCCGTTTTCATTTAGATGTAGGCAGTTTCAAACCTCGGCCCTTCACAACTGGAAGGGTGTTGAGGGTGGTGACACACTGGCACAGGTTTCCCAGGGAAGTTGTGGATGCCCCCTCCCTGGAAGTGTTCAAGGCCAGGTTGGACAGGGCTTTGGGCAATGTAATCTAGTGGAAGGTGTCCCTGCCCATGTCAGGGGGGTTGGATGAGATGATCTTTAAGGTCTTATCCAACTCTAACTATTCTATGATTCTATGAAACTCTTTTTGACAATGCTATGTGAACATTGCTATCAGAGTAGTTTTGTTGGGCAGATAACATTTTCTTCCTTTTCTGTTCTTTTAATGCATCTTCTGGTAATTCTGGCTCAGAGCCACCTTACAATAATAATAATTAGCTGAGCAGTATCGCAGGCCCTGGATATTGCGTATGAGCCCACATGTTTCTTGTCAACCTCAGGAAGTCTGGGGCACTGTAGGTATGGTCTGTGCAGTGAGAAAAACTGAGCACGTAGTGTAAAGCCGTGGCTGAGCAGCTCCCTAGCGTGTCATGGTGTGCCTGACATACCGCATTGCTCTGGCAGCTGGAGCTCCCTTCTATGTCCAGCTCCTGACATTTTAGGCCTAGACCTTAAGAGGATTTGAAGGATAAAATTATGTTCACACTGCAGTAGTTCCACCTACAAAGGGCCCTGTATGATCATTACAAAAGTCCATCACTGATTTTGTCATGAACTCTGCAATGCAGCAGAAGTGATCTGCCACCCAAATGGACTTACACACCTTGACTCAACACAAAGCAGGGGAAGTTGTTCATGCTAGTCTATAAAGAGGTTTCCTTTGAGGAGTCCGGTCGACCAACTCAATGAGCCTCATCCCTAAAGAAGACTGTGTGTGCTGAAGGAAAGGCAGCATTAAGTAATTTGTGCAAGTCCAACACATGCCCTCCTGCAGGCATGTATCTCAGGAAATCTTTTATCAAGCCCTTTATTATAGTGTGGCCTTAGTTGGCTGTTCAGATGTGGGAGTCACTCACTTTCTTCCTATTGAGGATTGGCAGGTCCAATTCTATCCTTTCAGCTACATACAAGTTGAACACCTTCTGTGGTATTTCTATGGGCCCTATTTTTAAAAAAGAGGTAAGAATAGTTATATTTTCCCACTCTAAAAGTTTTATACATCAAATATTTGTATGCTGGGATATGATATCACATTTTCCCAGTAACCTTGTCGAACAGCTGTGTGTTCTTATGCTTCTAAAGAAGAATAACTGCTTTGTTACTTCTGTTTGTTTATTGTTGTGTAAGCTGCATAAAGTCACCATGGGACCACAAACTATTCCACAGTGCTTTCCTTCTCTATACTTTAGGTTCTGGAAAGGACAGAGAAGACATGCTGGAGTCATGTACACCGGTCATTTTTGGTGACTTTGTTACAAGCCACTTGCCTCTGTCTTGGTTTTCTGTCTGTAAAACAAGGTTCAGAGTACTTGTTCTTCAAGATTACTTGCCTCTTCCAACCTCAACACTTGTCCCCTTTCTTTCTTTCCTAGGAAGAGGACACTGGGATGAGGACAGTGTCGTTAGCTCACCCGATCCTGGCTCTGCCAGTGAATCAGGTGACCGATACCGTCCTGAGCAATATCAGAGCAGTCCACATGAGCCCAGCAAAATTGAAACTCTAATAAGAGCTACCCAGCAAATGATTAAAGAGGAAGAAAACAGACTACAGCTGCGGAAAACGACCCCTGATCCACTGGTCTCCATTAATGGCACAGGGAAGAAGCATGCTATCTGTTTTGCAAACTACCCTCAGCAGCAGATGGCAGGAGATGTTTGCCGCATCCCAACAGTTGCCAACACTCCTCCCTGTGAGCACATCCCACAGCGAGATGGAAAGATTATGAGCCCTCATGAAAATGACTATGACAACAGCCCCACAACACTGTCTAGGATAAGCAGCCCCAGTTCTGACCGAATATCAAAATCTAGCACGGTACTAGCTAAAGACTACCTGCATTCAGATATGTCCCCTCATCAAACCTCGGGGGAGCACCCAGCAGCCTCTCCAGATTATTACAGCTCCCACAGGCAGTACTTTGATAAGCATGCTTACACATTAACTGGATATGCCCTGGAGCATCTATATGACACTGAAACCATTAGAAACTATTCACTAGGCTGTAATGGCTCACACTTTGATGTGACTTCTCACTTAAGGATGCAGCAAGATCCAGCACAAGGACACAAGGGTACATCTGTTATAATAACCAATGGAAGCTGACACTTTTTTTCTAAAACCTTTTGTGCTTTAAAAAATAACATTTGAGATCTAATTGGAAGATATATGTTTTCATGCCCTTGTCATTACCAGCATTTGATATACCACAATGCACTAGAAAGGATAACCTAAGGTTTGAGGGGATAAGCTACTTAACACACATTAATTTTGAAAAATAAAAATGCGCTGGCATTCAGGGTTAAAGTGAATGGAGCTAAACTCAAAGTTGATGCCATGCAAGGTGAGAAGGATGGAAGAGGTCTAGGCAGGGAGTGCTTGGGGCAGGCCAGCAGAGCAATTTATGCACATTGTATAAGAGGTGGTTGTCTGGAAACACTGCCAGGGGCAGACCTTCTGAACTGCATGTGCCCCACAGGTCCCAGCCAACAAAACTGTTATGCACTCTTTCTACACAGAAAGTTGGAATGTGTTCCTTCGAAATATACATCAAAATGTGCACTTGTGGTGATCTGTTTATTCCCTAACTGCCAAGTGTGTTATGCTGCTCCATGGAATAAAGCATCCATGGCTAACCAATACAAAATCAAATGGGAGAAAGAAGAGAGAACTTCTCAGAATTGTTATTTCCTTGTGTACTTACATGCATAGCTATTTACATATGCTTGATTTGAAAGGAGTCAAATGAGCAGTATCCTTATGATTAGTCTGATCAAATATTTACTTCTACTGTATTTAAAAGAAAGAGGGCTTGGTTGTCATGATGTAGAGATGGCAGATTTTCCTCTTATTTTTGAAAGGTCACACAAGGTGGGTGACAGAGTGAAATGGAAGAAAATTGTGCTGAGAAACAGAGAGAATAGGCTGGAATGAGGAGTGGTCCAAGATAAATGCATTTAACCCTGTGACTATGTATACCATTTAGTAATAACTATAAAATAAACAAAAGTGGTTCTAAGTGGCTGAATAATTAAGAATTAATTTGAAACACAGAAGGAACTCAATAGAATCATAGAACTTTTGTTGTAGAATACAAAGGCAATTGCATAAGTATAAAAATATGAGAGGTGAGAATAGACAAAAATGTGTAGTGGTTTGCCCTACTTCTGATAAAGTTTTGGAGTAAATTAAGAAGCTATAGAAAATTGTAACTACTCTGTCTGACACACAGTAAAATAATAGGTATGACTGGAAAAGGGATATGCATTCTTTTCTTGCCTGCAGCAGAAAATTTAATGAATATCAGAACATATTAGGGGTATCAGAATTAGTCATATGTACATTAAAAAATACTGAAGGAAATCAGGGGTCTAAGAAATTAAATTGTATTAAGAATGCTGATATTATCAGGGCCTGTCCTAGAGTTATAACAGACATTAAAAGAGACAGAGAAACTTTTTGCAATTTTTAATAAAACCATGAACAAAGAGACACTAATTGATTGGAAAAGAGTAAATAAAAACATATGCCAAAAAAAGTAAAGCAGGGCATTTGTAGGCACAATTGCTGGACCTGTCCTTTTTTGTATGGCATTTATATGAAGTCTCAAAGTTGACTGCAAAGGAAGCAGGACTACGACTCCCTGTTATACCAGTGTGGAGGTAAGGGGACTTGAGGTGGTTACTAAAATGAGATTAGCTCTAAGCCTAGCTTAATTTGTAACATTAAGAAGCTCAACATATGGGACTGAATCATCAATGGGACTAAATATAAACCAGCATGCTACAGGTGGGTTAAAAATATCTATTTTCAAATAAAACTAATCAGAAGCAAAAGCTAAATAATAACATTGTAAGCCACGTAAGTAGAGATGTACTTGAAAGCAGAGGAAATTACCTCTCTGAACTTGGAATATTGTGTATAGTCCTGATCACTTCAAGGCAGATTGTGAATCTTGAATTGAGTAGTACCTTACTCCATAAGCAATCTTTGTTGACTGCATGTGATCACTCTGGTGAAATGTACATTGAGCACAAGGAAGAGCAACACAGTCTGGTCTTTATTATCTAAAGCTCATAATAGAAAAGGTGGAGCAGAGCTCAGCAAAAGATAAAGAGACTGAAAGATCTAATAAAAACTTTAAATAAACTGGATCTGTCATCCTCGTAAGGGAAAAAGAGTTAGAGGGAATGTCACTGGTGTGCATGAAGCTCTGGCAGAGAGGAGAGATAAATAATGATCTAAAACTATTTGAACTAGTGGCAGAAATAAGAGACAGGGCATTGAATGTTAGCCAAGGCAAAATGAGAACAAAATGATTTGGCAAGAAGTTTATTTGACAAACTGCCAAATGCATAACAAAGGTCATAAAGAGAAGCAGCTAGAGATTTTTTTTTCCTGTTTGTTTTAAGATGAAAACAAGGCAAATAATCGAGAGGAAGAAAAACATTGACAACTGTTAACTCAGAGGAAGGCATGGACCAAAATGGACTTTTTTCCAGCCCACCAATTGTATATATTCCTAAAGAATAGGAATGAGAAAGTATTTTTGATAAATCTAGTTCTGGGTATGTATTTATTTCACTTATTCCTATGAATAATATGAATAAACTTGCCTTTGGAATCTCACTGTACAGTATTAAAATACAATTTGCAAAGTGAATTAGAGTAGTGGTACATGGTATCATATCCCTACTAGTACATATAAAAAGTCTAAGTTTAAGTGCCAATATTATTTTTTATTACAGAAGAGTTTCCTGAACTGTTTGGGTGAATGGGATTTTGTCAGCATCCATATTTCTTGGGGTTGCCAAACACTCTTGTTACCAAGCTTTTAATTAGAAGGCAATAGAGCTCTGCAGACCAGCTGCAGGTCTCTGGTTATGGTCTAGTGGCCACAGGTAGTCAGGAAATCACAGTTTGGGCACTGTTGTTTTTACATTCTGACAGACACTTTCGAAAAATACTAGACTTATAAACCGAACAGGCACTATATGAGATGCTTGTACTCTATATGATTTCACCTAGGTAAAAAGCCAGTGTGTTATGCAATAAAAATTCTTCATTCTTATTTACTGTGATCCCAAAGTAAAATTTCCCAAACTGTAGTTATTTAGCAAAATGCACTGTAATGAATGAGATACCGTATATCTCAGTCAAGAGGTCTGCAGGTGCAGCTGTGTTGTGCTGCAAGCAAAGGCTGACGCTCGCTCACACGAGATTCCAGCAACTGGCACTCCTTAGCACTTCAGTACCGTCTGCTGGAGATGGATGCCTTTTGTCAGCTAATTTCCCATCCTGCTTCTTTAGATAGCCAGGCACTTCTTCTTGATTGACAAAAGGCATTGAATGTTGTAAACATAGACTCCGCATGCTACATACTACATGAAAGCAAGCTTGCAATCTTAGTTATAGCATATAATATCACTGCAGCTCAGATAACATGTACTTTTCAAGATGGTATAAAGCTTATTTTTTCCATTACATACTTATTTAATATTTTTTTCATCTAGTATCCTTCAAGGATATATTCTTTTTTTTTATATACATTTTCTAAATCAGATGAGATGAGATATTTTGCAAAATTGAAAAAAATGCAAGGCATTTGCACCAAATACATTTAAAATGTATCACATTAAATAAAGATTATCACTTTAAAGAAGGTATGTAGGTTTTATTTTGGAACAGAAACAATATAAATTGCTTAAGTTCTCTAACATAATATTGTTTTGCTATTACACCAAATTAGTATTTTATAGCTACTCCAAATACAGAGTGACCATGGCTGGTTCAAACCATTTCTTATTGATATCAGTGGGCAGTCCGTTATGATTTTGGGGCATTATGATTTTGATATATCTCTTTTGTTTAAATAAGAAAAAAAAGGTCTCTCTTCTTTATACAAAATTGAACTACATAGACATGGAGTTAGTAATTTTGGAGAAATTTGCATATCAGTTCTTAAATTAGAAGAACCTTACTCAGCAATTTGTCCCATTGACTCAAATGGGAATATTTGTGGAGTAAGGTACTACTTAACATATGTAAGGGCAAAAAAGTTGACTTCTTGTGAACTGGCACTAGGTTTGGGGTTTGTTTGCTTTTTTTTTTTTTTAAACCTCAAGATATGAGTATGGAAACTGGAAAGTAATAGCTGTGATGCCTGTATTTCTATGATAGAGGTTATTTATACATGCTTTGAAAAAAATGAGTGCACATCTCTGCACTGAAGAGCCCCAGAAGTATTTCTTAAGCTTTAAATGGCTTTTGTTGATGTGTTCACAATATTGCCACAGGTTACACAGCAAAATGCTGCTCTTTTAAGCTCTTTTGATCACTCTTATCTGAGTCTCATTTTTAACTCTGGGCATGCAGTGTTTATTCATTAATGTCCCTAAGTATGTTAACCACCATATGTTCATTTATGTGAACATCCTGAGTGAGCTGGGAAAAAATAAAAGGTCCCATAGTATTTCTGGAAAACGTGCATCCACCCCAGAAAATCAGACTGGCTGTTGCAGAGGTCAGTTAACCTTTCAGTCAAGGAACAAAACTGTGGTATACTCATTGGTTTCAAACCTTCAGAATACAAAGCTGTGTATAATCAGAATTATAGGACACAGTTTCAGGATAAGACCTAGCTATGTCTATTTTAAGGTGGCTATAGTTAATGTCTGGCAGCAAATGGATTCAGGCTCTGATCATTCCATGAGTTGCAAGTTTACTTAAAACACCTAAGGGTCGAAAGGCAATACAGGCTTTGTTTTTAGGCACAGTGGTGGATGAACATGCTTTCCTGTATGTATACTGGATTAACTCCAGGCACCTCCATAGTGTGGAGGAGAATCTATTTTATTTTATTTGCAGTTAGTATTGACAGTTAAATATTTTGGCTGTATGCACTGAGAAGCAAAAAAAAAAACCAAACCCAAAACCAATAATAGGAAAAAAGCCCAACAAACCAAAAGAACACCCATGGTTTTTTTCCTGTAACCCTTCAGTTTGGTGTTAGTAAAGCCTGTTAGAGGTGTAGCTGAGCGTTTAGCTTTTATTCTTAAGACCAAAAAATTAAATAGACTTTCGTTCAGAATGGCGAAAGCACTAGCGTGACTCCATTTCACGTCTTCTTAAAGCATTTATTAATGAAAAAAGAGATGGGGTTAAACTTCACTGTGACATTTAGCTTATGTAAACAAGAGTTCTACGGATAAATCTGGCTTTAAGCTGCTAGGAATATATCCCTTTCTGAAAAGAGGTAATTTATGACTCCATCTCTGAAGCTGTATTTGAAAGGAAAGATCAGATACAGGAAGAAACAAAGCTTTTTTTCTGGTTGAATTCACTATTTAATTCCCCTCTCAAATGGAGATCTCAAGATTTCCTGTTGTTCTGGGATTCAAAACAAAATTTTAAAACATTTTTATTTATTGCAGTTTGGACTGCATGCATTTTTTTCTTTTCAGCTACCGATACATTGGGAAGTTTAGAAGTGCAAGAAATAATCTTGCTCATACATTATAAAACATTGGCACCTTTACATTTCTAAGGAAATAAAGTCTATTATGAAAAGTACTTTTAAGGCACAACAACTTTTTCCCAAGGTAAATATTTCAATGCATAAAATATACTAATCTAGCAAAAAAAAAAGCACTTGAGGCATAATGAAGCATTTCATGTTTGCTTTAAACCAATGGGTTATATTTATGGAAAAAAAGACATGGATTGCCAACATTTCAAATACCATGCCTTGCAATGTATAGGGTCTAGTGACATTGTAGCATTACATCTGTAATTTGAAGTTTTCCTTTGGAATGTAATGTAGGAAACACAGTTTAGCTATGTCAAGAATATCTTGCAAAGTGTTCCCATTTATAATTATTTATATTGTAAATAGCTTTCTGAAGTAAATTTGAAGTTAATGTGCATAAGATGTATTTATTATGTGAAGATTTTTTTTGTTTAAAATATAGTTGCCAATATGCAATTTTTGTCTGTTTTTCTATATTTTAAATTTAAGTATTGTCCTATATAGTATGTGTTGTCAGGAATTCATTTTAATTAATGAGAATATTTGTCAGAATTGGGAGGGGACATGGTAAAAGTAATTTATTTTGACTCCTGTGAATCCTAAGTGGCTCTGAATCTTGAATGAAGTTGATCAAAATATGAAGGGACACTGATAATATACTGCTAACCCATTTAAAAAAGATGTCTGAATCTGCTAAAATACTCTTATTTTGGGAAAAGCTGACAGAGCAGTGTTATGACATAGGAGTAGGTGAGAAGTAACGCTAAACTGCATTTAGATCTGTGAGTTGGCCATTACTTGGGCTTGGTTGCTTGTACAGGGCAATTGACCCATAATAACACGAGCCACTGCACAGCAGCTTGGCTGCTACAACCCTTGCCTGGTCTGGGGTTTAGGTCCTTCTGAGCTCATGGGTTCAGGGTCACAGCTCTCGCTTTCTAGACCTTTCAAACCCCATCCTCTCAGTCACTCTCATCGATGCTCTTCCCTGCAGGTGAACAAGTGTGAGACTGATGGTGTCAGAGAGTAGTGGGGGTCTGATGCTGTGTTTGGGTGAGAAAGCAGCTTTCTCAGGAGAAAAATTAGTTGCTCACATATTTTTCATTCGTAAGACTTGGAGCAAAACAGATAAGCGGTGGGCATGGGGATGAGTTGTACAGAAGAGTCAGTTTTGAGTCTCAAGTAAATTAATCGATAAAATGGAGAAGAACTTGTGTCACTGGCCCTTTGCTTCTGCATAGACATAGGCACTCTGTTCTCGGAGATGGTCCTGGGACTAGGGAATACTCTTGTAGCACTGAGTTACATGCTTAAACTGCATCCATAATTTTAGCATTTCCTATGGGTTAGTTAAGGCAGTTCCGCTCTCCTTGGTCTGAATTTGGTCCTGGTTCTTCATGCAGGCAGGAAATGGTGTAATCTTTTCCCAAAATTATGCTGTTTAGCTGTGCAAAACATGTGTTTATTCCCTTCCCTTCCCTTCCCTTCCCTTCCCTTCCCTTCCCTTCCCTTCCCTTCCCTTCCTTTTGCATGGCCGAGGGGTTTCAGAAATGCCCGTTATTGACCTACCTCTCTGCCTTTGAATACAGACACAGATCAATAGGCACTCATGTGACCATACTGTCCTTCATAGGACAGCAGTAGCCCTAGTTTCTCCATGCTCAGGTCTGCAACAAAACTGAGTATCACTCTAGATGCTCTGTGCTGAAAGTCCTGCCGCATCCATACCTGCTCTTCAATCTCTCTTCTAGTACATAAAGAATACCCATTGCCCACTGGTCTCCATTCACTCTGGGCTCCTACATTCATTGGCAAATTGCTCTGCACTGAGGAAATTTTTCTGCCACAGCCATTGTAATAAAAGTATGTGATACCATTGGGAACTTCCTCTATCCCCATATGGTGGCCATCAAAGGCTTTGGCATTGGCAGTTTCATTTGATACAGCTTCTCTGACTGTCAGAAGGTCACAAATGGCCTGCTGCTATGCAGCCTGCCGTGTCTGTGTGAATAAAACTGGCTATTCAACACAGCGCAAAGCCTGACAGACTATATGGTTTCTTTATGGATGTTCACAGGAGTTTCACTAAGCATGCGTACAACACTCTGGTCTATGGTCCAGAGGCCAGGAGCAAGGTTATGTATACATGGAAGCAGCTGGGCCTCTTCATCATCAAGCTTCCTCATCCTTGCAGACATCTCTCTCTGCCCACAGTCTGTCATTGCCATTCTCCCACAGTACTCTCATTTTTGGCTCCCTCAGGCATTATCCCTTCCATTTCCATTTCCTCCATTCTGCCCAAGCTCTGGTCTGCAATTTCACAAATCCTGTAATCTACCTTGCCCAGCAACTGTCTGTTGGTCCAGAAAAATCTTATTTTTCTTTTCATGAGGAAACTGTTGCCACTTACATTCCCTTTTCCCTTTTCCTTCTTTATACACCTGGTGTAAATGCCATATCGAGGACCCTGCAATCTTTTTCTCATAGGCATTAGTTCTGCTACAAGAAAGCTATTGGCTGAGGGAATGGAGGTGGTGAACTTTTCAGAAAAGCTACAGACAGACGATGATAGATGCCTTCAGCATACCAAATACACAGACTACTTTAGCTGCATTGCAAAATGTCGTCACTCTTGGCCTGCAAACAGAACATAAAGATGAAAACTGAAACCAGAGGACATATTGCCTGTATTGGAAAATAACATCAAAAGCTACTATCAAATGTACCTGAGAGGGAAACTTAAAAATCGGGTCTTTGTCTAAGCATGCATTAAATTACATGCAGATAATTAAATGTTCGTTATTACTGTTCATCTCATCATTATTATTCATTTGTTCATTATTATCTTAAACTGCCATCAGCTTTGCCCTTATTATAATGTTATCTATATTTGCCACCTGTTATCTATACTCTTTTTCATCTATAAATAAAAATATTCAGTAATAAAAATAGTATTAATATAAAATGCGAAGCATAAACTGAGGCCTAGGAAATAAAAGCCAGAAAGTATCAGCATATTCCAAGCTTTCAACTCACTATAAATTCCACTATTTAGTACCCAATGTATCAGGTGATAACTGTCATATGGGAGCCATCTTTCACTTCTAGCAATATTCCTAGGAATTGCTAGTATGACGTATTTGGAAATTATACCAAAGCTGTGTTGCAGACAGATAAACTTGTACATTATCAAATGTGCTACATTTACTTGTTTTTTTGTTTTATGTTTTTTTAACAAGGAGAAACATGACAAAATGGTGAAGAAAGCCTAAAATTCTTTTTTTTAAGCTGGACACTTTCAATTTCCCATCGAGATTTAGTGCAGAAATAATTTGGTTCACTTTCAAAGGGCAGACTGGAATATTTTGGTGGCTCCTTCTATCTCCCAGGAGAGTCCTGGAGTGGTCAGCCTCTTGGGATCAGCTACAGCTGCCTTGAGGCTATGCAGATTTGTGCCACCTACTGTGACTGTCTGCATGTCTGTCACATAGGGAAAACAATGCCCTCTGGGTTGTAATTGTTTACAAGGTGAGCATCTCACCACCATTTCAAAACACTTTTTTACATTAGTATTGTCTGTTTTGTGAGGTAAAGCAGCTTAGACTGCCTCCTGTCTCCTGTGCTATTAGCTTCACAAGTGGTAAGAAATGAAATGAAGAAGGTACCAGAAGATGTGAAACTGCCTTTTCCCCCACACTGACCAGTTCACTGGTGGCTGGTGAAACCACCTTTGTATGTACGAGCTGGCCAAAAGCCCATGTGTGAATTTCAGTGTTTTCTACATTGGTGATGTGTCCTGTCAAAGGACACTAGGATCGCTGTATGCTGAGCCTTTTTTTTTGTTTTCTTTTTACCTTTGCATCTATTTAGAGCCCAGGGTGGGGAGAGATGAGACTGCAGAGCAGCTTATGCCGGTCTAACAGGAGTCAGATCTATTTTTCATCTGAATCTTCCTGGTTTTGATTCTGACACAAGACATTTCATCAGGTTATGAATTATTTCTACAAAAGCAGGACCATGTCTTGCTCGTCTGGTTTCTCTGTGGGACAGTTGTGTCTTTTTTTTTTTAAAGAATACCAGTGAAAGGCATTCTTTGTGTTTTCAATTTGGAGTGCATCAGTGAGGTGAAAAATACAGCATTAGTTTTCTGTCTGTTTTAGTCAAGAGCACAACTGTGCATTTTGATGTTACGTTTCTGACTTTTCTTTAATCACAAAGGCAATGCCTTTCTTCTGTGCTGGTTTCTATTTAACCTTTGAAACAACTGCAAAGTATTAGAATGACTCCAGTATCCTCTCCAGCATGAACGTTTCTTGAGCTCAGGAGAAATGCCCACAGTTTCATTAGGCTGGTTATCTGACAGGCTGCTCATAGAAAACAGCTGATTTTTTTTTTTTTTAACCGAACAGCTTTGACTTCCTGTGATCAATCTTCTTGGCTACAGCAGTAAATATGCTAAACTGCAGGTGCCAGCAAGCTTTGAGACAGTCTGAGGCATAGATGTTGACCCATGGTTGTGTTTTGTATGTCATCAAATAGCCTAGATTGTGTACAACTATTTGGCCTATTTGTTAACTTGGGTTTTTAACTTAATATGTGCTTATTTACGTAAGGAATTAGATCCAGTGTGGGAGAGATGCAAAACAGCCAGTGGTTTAGGAGTTTAGTAAATAACCTCAGCTTTGTTCAGTTTTGCTCTAGGTCAGGCTGCTCCATGGAGTAATTCCATATGGCAACCTGATTTGAGCTTACTCAAAGTAAACCTTAAAATGGATTTTGGCAAAATCCATCCAGCCATCAGGAACTCATTCTCAGTTTCTGCTGGGGATATTCTGATAGCTTTCTTCATTTAAAAAAAGAAACAACAACAAAACAACAGAAAAAAGGAAAAACTTCGAAACCTTTTTACTGTCTGAAATGCCCACCCCTCTCCCCCCTGAATCTTAACCATCAAAAAGCCCTTTAGGCTGCTCTAATTTATGCCAAGAGCTATAAAAGTTAGGAGGTGCAAACATGGCTTAGGTGACTTTGCCTCCCCCAGTTTGCTTTGCTCTGTAATTCTGATGATGCAGAGCAGTGGGTGCGAGAGAGAGGTGTGATGGGGGGCACGGTGACTGTCTAATCCTCACCTTTCTGCCCCAGTTCTGGTGTCCTAGTGTGGAGCAGCAGCTGCTTGGTCCCTCACCAGCCTGTGCCATGGGGAAGTGTGGGCTATCAAAGCCTCTGCTGCTCGGATAAGGTTAAGAGGGGAACAGGGGAATCTGAGCGGTGAGAGAGCCTCCTGTGGGGTGCCTCCAGTATTCAAAAGCCAAGGGTAAAATCCTGGCTTTAATGAAGTCATTGACAGAAATACTTTGGTCCCACTGAAGCATGGCCAAAAATGTAAAAACATTTTGGGAGACAACACTTGAGGCAGTTCAGTGTGTTTCCCTCAGTGGAGCAAGTGAAAGAGTAAGTAAACAGAGACTTACTTGTGTTTGAAACAAACACAATTAAAAAAACTGTGGGTAGGGAAACAAGTACACACACAAAATCCTCTTTTGTCAGTTAGCTGAACGATGTCAAATGTGAATAAAAACCCTGAGATAAAACTTGGACTATGGACTAGGAATTCTGGCAGGGCTGTTACAAAGTGGGGCTCTTAGGAAAAGCTGCTGATTGAAATCAATACAGCAAGACCCAGAATCCAAAAAGACCATTTCTGAGACCTGAGAGGGTCACTGATAGTGTCAGTTGATAGTATTGAGGCTGCAATTGCCTTCGCCAAGGTGCTTCAGTGTTTGCTTTGGTGACTTCCTGTAGCCAGTGGCTCAGCATACATTTAACATCCCATCTGAGATCATCCTGCTGGGGGAGGGAAAGTTTTTAAAGACTTCTGTAGTTTAAACAACTCCCTCCAGTCCCATATCAGCATGTCACGGATTCTGTATATTAATCAATAAAGTTTGTACTGCATCAAATGAAATTGAGAGGTTACTTTTTATGGAGAGAATTTAAATGGGATTGAAGTTCTCTGTTTTCAGCTTCTATTCTTTAAAAACATTCATTCATTTGACTTTTTAACAAGCTGTGATTTATCACATTAAACTTATTAAAAGAGACCCTGGTTAATATTATCATTTTTCACATAGTAGCAATGGATCACATTTTGGCATTTGTTTACTTGCTTTATTATGCAGCAATTGATTAGGTAATGGTTTCATAGAAAGAGGCAAAATACAGATACTTTAAAACATTAGAAATTGCTGTATTTCCTTGTAGTTTATCAGAAGAAGATAGAAAAGTGAATAGAAAAGAGATAAACAGAGAAACTGCTTTTTCATTTTTTACATGGCATTGTTTTTCCTGCACTAGAATTGCAGTGTTATAAAAATAATATCAAAAAAGTCAAGAGTAAGAATTGAACTTTTTGTTTATGCCAAAAAGAATGTACTGTTTTGATTACAGAGTACTTTTACAATGTCTGTTTCGAAGTGCTGGTTTTGATGCTCACTTAAAAACTTGCTACTTTATGAATATGTGAAGAATTCATTCAAATTCAATTGCACTGCATTTGTATTACAAGGAGGTGCAGAGGAGAGAGAGCATTCAGGTAGATTTTCCACAGCCCAGTGTTTTCATTTTAATTACTATCTCATTTCAGCACTCAGATTCTCAGTAAGTGAAGATGTACAGACTTGTTCCAGCCAAAGATCTCAAAATCTCTTTCTAGTTGGCATGGTTTCCTATAAGAATGAAGCTCATGCAAGCACATTGTCTTTGTCCATCTGTCAGTCACTTCAGCCCTACATCTCAGTCACGTCAACCCTACATCTTTGCATCTCTTCAGCCTAATTGAACTAAGTTTTCAAAAGAGATACTAGCCTAAATTATCTCAATTTTTTTGAAAATAGGATGCTACAGAGAGGCAAGAGAGCTTCCATGCTGCAGCTCAAGTAAACTGAAAACAATCTTCCCTCTTACACAACATCAGGACATTCAATCTCAAACACAAGGGACCAGAACTCAGGAAGTGAGGTCCAGTGGGTAATCTTCTCACAGAACTGTGTGTTTTATTGTACTTAAAGTTACTTTGACACTATCCATTCAAATCTAGTTGGAAGATCACTTCATGTGTCTGAGCCTTGAAAAGGCTAGATGGCCTCCTGCATCAGGGAAATGTTTGTTGACACGGTGAAACACAGATGCTCAAGTGAAAATTATTTCAAAAGTGCTATATGGTCCACATAAAAGTGTCGCTGAGATAAAAAATATCCCAACACAAATGGATTTAAATCTGTAAAGTGATTTAATTTAAAAAAAAGTAATCTGATTTAGGACTGCTTGCTCAAATATGAATTAAAGAAGAGAAAACATTTTATGTGTCTTTTCAAGCAGTGTCATTACTTTTATCGTAATATTTCAGTTCAGCAGATTTTTTACCGTAGCTTGGGAATTATTTAGAGTGATAGTGAGACTGCTATGACGATATATATAGAAACAGCTAGTTTTAAAATTCAAACATAGCTGATAAAAGGATATTCACTGTGACATCAGACATTGCTACAATGACCACATAAATTCCATGAGGTGAAGAAGAACAGGGAGAAAGCATGCAAATTCCCAATGATACAATGCATTTGCAATATGAATTGCACTTATCTTTTTATTTGCCACAGACAGTGTAAATTATGTGCAACAGAATGGAGAGTCAAATGATCCAGCATCTGCATAACACTATAAATTACACTGCACTGAGTATGCTAGAGAAAAGACTTTACCACCATCTAGTTCAAATGAAACAGAGTAAAAAGCAGTGTCCTAAAATCAGTGCCAGGCTAATAATGAGCAGACCCTTGAAAGTACAGAGGTTCAAGTACATTTTGGTGTAAGTACGTTATACATCAGGGGTTTCAAACACTCTTCCAATTCACTTTTATTGACAGTCAAAGGCAATAATATTAAAATGATAATAATAAGCTGAGGTGACCTGAGGTTTTGCAATGTTCATATGAGTGCATCTAGATTAAGATCTTTAGTGTCTTTCCCATCGTACGATATTCCACATGCAGTCTTTTGTCCTTCGTAAGGGCTTCCTCTTCTGGTGAATTGAGAATGCTTTGCCAGTTGTACACCTCCATCCCCTGGAAAGTGGGTATCTATTGCTTGGCTGCTGCTGTTGTGAAGGATCTAGTCACTGTCTTGGCCAGTCTTACTCCCAGAATCTCAAGATAATTTGAGGGAACTTCTCGGTTCTTCCACAGATTTCACAGATCTGAATTCACTTTGTTTCTGATTTTGAAGATAAATTCAGACTATAGAAATTTCAGAAGAGAGAAGGCAAGTCATTCAGGTGCTTACAACAAAACAAATGGCACACAACTACAGACTAACTATAATTCTGGCTGGAAATTGATGGATGCGTATAGAAGGAGGATAGACACAAGACCATGAAGTTCACAGGAACACAGACACTTAGGCTTCCTCTAACTTAACAAGAAAGATTCAATGAGTAGCTAGCAACTAGTATGCTTTTGTTTGTTTGTGTTGGTTGATTGGTTATGTTTTGCATGAGAAAAATTATTTTAGCACTATAATAAGTATGCCCACCTCTACATACCTCACGCCAAAAGTATTTTACCAAGTCCAGCAATAGTTTTCTCCAAGTAACCCTGAGTAGCCTTGGAGACACCAGGTCTTCAGTGAAGAGGAAATAATAGCTTCAGCATTTTAAAAATAGTCTTTGTCTTATGTCTGTGAAGTAACACAGGGGCACCTGCCTTCAAGTCTGATTACTTAGGAAATAGAAGGGAAATAATAATTTCACTTTCAGAGTCTATGCTGCAGGTTCTGCTAAGGCATTTCATTTATATCTTCATTAAGATGAGGTTATTCTCAAATAATCCAGAAAGACAGGTGCCTTCTGGTTATTTATATTTTTATATCCTTTTCCATGCGATGATAAGAGAAGACATACTGTCAAATTTTGTTTTTAAGCAATGGCCTTATGGCTAGCACACAATGAAATGAGACATACGAACAGACTTCCAAATGTTGTTAGCTTGACAGGGCACCAAGCATGTGGTTACAGATCAATTTTGCAGCCTTTGTGCCTGTTTCCCATCTCAGACCCACCAGTGTAAGGTGGAGAGGCTGCCTTCGCTACAATCAGAATCCATCTGCCTTTGTACAGTTTTACAGCAGACAGATTGCAGCACATTGACCAGAGGTGCTCCTGACTTAAGATGGTGAGAGAAAGAGGGGCCAAAGTGAGCCTCTTTGACAACAATATCCACCGTGCTCACTGATTCTTAGATGTTGTACAGCTGCCGTAAATCAAACAGCAGGTGGTTATAATTGATGAAATTATACTTACTAATTTTTGATCTGTCACGGATAGATCTAAAGCCAGTAATATGATCGAGTTTGAGTGACTTGCTTTTTCTTAGAAATGTAAAAAGCATTCTATCTTCAATTCTAAAAGTGGAAACATGACTTCTTCCTGGCCTTGCCTGGGCATGCAGGGCTTGCTGGCTCAAAGGAAGAATGAGAGTTGCTTTAAATAAAGAAAGATAACATTTTTTAAAATGTCCCAGAAAGATCATGTCACATCTTCCCCGAAAGATCCTTAACATCTTTTGTAACAGTACCAACAATAACTTGTGTCATTTTTTGGAGAAAATGTGCCAAAAAAATAAAATAAATGGCCATCTCGGACACAGAGCTACTGTTTGTGAACAGATTGATGTGTTCATGCACAATTGATCTGAGAGGCCCTATACATGTTGGGGTCAAATTGGCAAAATAGGTAGCAACTGTATTCCTGCAGCAGCCTTCAAAGGAGAAAGGCAGATGTCTATTCTATCTTGCAAACACATTCTTTTACAATGTGTTACTTCATCTCTTTTATTGCACAAGAGGAAAGTGAGAGACAGAGAATCAAGGAAAACACTAATGATAGACCATATGGAATCCATAAACAATGTTGTTCTAGAATAAGATGGCCTTTAAAGGGGGTGGGGGCCTTATTGCACTTGGGCCAGACATTACCTAACTCCCCAGGTGAAAGAAGGAGAAAAGGTGAGAATAAGGAGCAGACGCTGGGAGAATGCGATTCAGAGCAAGGCTTTCTGGAAGATATAAAGAGCAGCTTGAATCCCTTTAAAGGTCTGAGTTCCTTTGTATTAAAATAGCCTGCTCCTGCTCTCTGGGAGCTGCACCTTCTTCATGAAGACTATCGAAGAAAAGAATATTTTGAAACTGGATTAAGAATTTGGCCTGTTATTTTGTGAACCACTTAGGAAATCCTGCACTTTTATGTGAAGTCATGGGGTTCCTAAAGTGGGAAACAGCTGAAAGAACATCCTCCAGTACAAAATGTCCTTTCTTTGACAAAGGCAAGCCAGCTGTCCTAAAAAACTGGAGAGGAGAACCACTATGTTGCCCCTTTCACAGTCTTTTGAAGCTCATTTTGGATAGCTCTATACTCAGCAAGTCATCCTGTTTCCTGCTGAAAGTAGTCATTCCTCTTGGTGCTAGTATCTGAGCCAACCTAGACCCTGGGCCAGCAAGTGGGACAGCTGTCCTCAGAGAGAAAGCTAGAGGAGTTATTTCTCTTTGTATTGCCTCTAGCTGGCCAGTGCTTTAACTGCTTTTTTTAGGGAAGAATGATAGTGTCTGTCTCCTCCAGCATATGCGAAGCCTTCAGGTTTTGGCCTTGTTGTATTTGACCTCATTTAGGACAAGAATGCTTTTATCTAAATCAAAGCCAATTTCTAGTATTAGTTTGAACTTGTGAAGACCCCCAGTGAACAAAAATATCACAGGAATTAGGCAATATGTTCAGAATGCATTTTGAAGTTTTAAGCATGTGTTTAAGTGCTTTTCTGGCTCTACTTTAATGAAAGATGGAAACATAATGTGGAATTATGACTGAGAAATTGTTTCATTAAAATTGGAATGAATCCCAGTGACAAGCAAAACTCAAAATTAAGTACTATTTTGAGATTTAAAAGTAGCTTCCCTCTGTGTTTGCTCACTTCATTTTGCCGCTGCCTGATGTGAGCCCATGGCGAGAACACCACAGCGAGCCTCCTTGCTGCATTTCTAACATTAGGTAAAACATACAAGCTATCAGACAGTGGTCTGTTGCACTAGGGCATGCTAGAAAGGAAGTACAAACAATAGCGAACATACGAAAGCAAAACAGGAGATTTCTGATTGCTTATCTGAAGTTTATCTGCCTCCCTTGGAAAGGCTATGAGACACAGAAATGGGTAACAATAAATGGTTGATATAGGGGGAAAAAAGAGCCATTTCTGTTTCATTTCTTCTTTGGTGTAATTCTATAATTTATCTAGTAACAGCAATAAAATAGAAGCAGGTTGAGGGAGGGACCTTAATCTGATGCAGACATTGTAGCTATGCTGGATTCTGCATGTTTGTTTGGGGAAGAGGGCACAGACACCCAACTCCTGGTGTCCCAAAAGGGTTTTCTAGTTGGCAGCCTGAGTCTTTTTGCAGACGTGACCAAGTCACCAAGCAAAAGCAGAGGCTCAGCAATCTCAGCCAAGGCCAAAATGAGGTGTCAGAGCAGGGCTGCCTTTCTCGTGGCTCAGAGAGGGGCAGGAAAAATCTGAAAAGGAAGACAGTCAAATGCCTAGGGAAATAGTGAATGATTTTAGAAGGAACAATACTCTGTTGTTTCCTGCAAGATCTTTTGGCTGGGTTACAGAAGAGGAGTCTGGGTTTTGACTCTCCAGACAAGGGGAAGTGACAACTCGGGAGGACATAATTGTGCTGAAACTTGGTAAGCCCCTATCCCAGAAGTAGCTTGGTGCTCATCACATATCTTCGCTTTGGGGGCTTATGTTTTTTAACAGTACTTATGAGAATGGTGGGACTGCTAGCATGGCAGAATGAGCACTGCATGATGAAGGCAGCCGTGCTGGGTCTGAGCTCAGTGGGTTTCTGTGGGTGTTGACAGGCAACACAGACAGTCCTCCTCTTCTGTATTTGCAAAGCTATAGATTTTGACTATGAGCCAAAAGCTAAATGGGTCCAAATCGATGAAGGATAGGTCAATCACTTGCTAATACATGTGATGGTCTGGACACAATCTGGATAGCAGGGATGGGGGGGAGGCTATCTATGCACTCTGTTTCTCATCCTTAGACAGTGTCAGTTACTGTTGTAAAATGTGACAACATAGTTCAGACTTTTTCATTAGTCATTAAAAAAAAATCTAGTAAGACCAACCTGCCACACTTCTTCCTTTTCTAATTTAGTAAAAGACAGGCAGCAGCATCTTTTTAATTAAACTATTGCACAGTTAAGGATCCCATAGCACAATAATGTAAAATGGCAAATCTCTGAATATGATCAGCTCTTTTTAACACTCATGTCCTGGACACCCATGAAAATTCAGTGAACATTACAGTATTATGGGGAAGCACATGAAAGAAAAAATGGACCATGAAGATGATATACACTAAAAAATTTCTTACTGTGACTTTTAGTAGCACTTTTTTACATAGCTCAGCAGGAGACCTGAGCTATGCTGAGCAATTGCCAAATAACATGGTGAACTAACAAGTGGGTTTTCTGTATGTTATCTCCAGTTTAGTGGAACTTTGTAGGGCAACAACCCACTAGTAGATCACAACTCATTTTGGCAAGCCATTCTGTGTGCATTATTGACCTTTTCTTGCTGTCCATAAATCCTTGACAATGCTGACACAGAAACGCACCAACTGACCTTTCAAAAAATGTTGGAAATAATCCATTCCAGCTGCAGGCTGAGGACACTGACCATATTCAAATATAAATCTCTCCATCAGCACCATGGACTGCTGGCAACAGCAGCATTCACACTCCCCAAACTGATTCTCCACACCAACAGGCCTAATGTCCCTTATGGAAAAGAAAATTTTCACTGGCTAAAAGCAGAAGGAAACCCCCTTTTTAAAGCTGACTGAAACTTTAGGAAAGCACTGGCTTGACTTTCCCCAAAAGCTGGCTAGCAACCAGAGCATCCTCCCTTGAGAGCTCTTAGTGTAAAATGTTGTTAGCACCTGTAAGTCCTGTGGAGCTCAGGCTCAAATCCAGAACACAGTGTACATTTTCTGGTTTTGAACTGGCATCCTTTCTTCACGTTTTAAAGCACAAGGCTTTCCTCTCAAAACTCTCTGCACAATGTTTTCCCTCCATTTGCAGAGTGCAATGTTTGTTTTCCCCTTTCTTTCAAAGGAAAAAAAGAGTCACATGTTGAGAACTGACTCTCCTGCTATGATAAACTACTGAAGTTGTGCAGGGATCCTCATGAGGCTGATCCTTGAACCAGGTGCCTGGGTTAGCTAAGCTGTGTTAAGGGCCAGTTACACAAGGCTTACTGTTGGGGATGTGGTCTTAACTTGAGGTCAGCCATGGATGAGCTGCTTTGAATTACCTCTTGGTGAACATTTCTTGTAGGCTGAGAGCACTGTAAGTTTGTGAACTGCCTTATCTTGGGGTACTTTGTTCATGGTCCTAAATTAATTAGCTTTGGCTTATATCCAGTGAAGAATTTCCCCCATAGCTTTCCTATCAAACCACAATAAAATATATTAGTGGATATATGAGATAAATATCACATATCTCCAAATAGCTGTGCAAGCTTCTGCGTTTCTTTGGCACTAGCTCCTATTTCACGGAGACTTGTGTGCCTCTGTAAAAAACAAAGTTTGAGTAACTAAGAGAGAACCTAGAGTTGAGGTAGCAGCACAGAGATTTGTACTCAAGAAATGATAGAGATCAATAGTTGGAAGGAAAAAAAGAAAGAGGAACTGTCTTCTCATATGATTAGTAATTACATTTAGGGTGCAGTAATTAAACTTAAGACTGCAGAAAGGAAGATCAAATATCTCTCATGCAGTTGAACTACAAAGTTTTCTAACTGCTAAGGTAAAGATAAGATGCTGATGGGAGATTCTGCATGTTGAAAGGTGTCTTCTGAAATGTGTGCTGTCAGCCTCTAACATATATAACAGAAAGTTCAATTTAGCTAAACAGAAAAGACAAAAAAATCTCTATCTGGTTTCAGGATAGTAGCTGAAAGAAAATCTATATCATATATGTATTAATATTATAAATCCCACTGGATCTTTAATACGGAAACTAATAATTTTAATAATATTTCACATTTCCAGAAACACATTATTTAGTCTGTCTAAATTTATTTCCATAAAAGTTATTGAGGTAGGTAGCCAGGAGAAGATGTCTAAATAAATAAACAGAAGTTTGCAGTAAAAAATTTTCTTCTGTTTCTTCTTCATTAAACATCCAGGGTAGTAATCCTCAAAATGGTCTTTTTCCAGCCCCCTTGTCAAGATTTCCTTTGTCACCCATGGGCTTGATAATACAGATTTGGCTTTGCTAATATGCTTCTTTCTGTCGACTTTATGATTCATTTTGGAAAAGAGGTAGTAGTAGCATGATCTGCATATAAGAGTTCTTCACATTTCCTTTCCAGCTGGCTAGTATATATTTTTCGTAATTGTTATTTCTACATTTGTTTCAAATTTCTCTGCCTCCTTGAAGTAAGGGATAATAGTTTTGAGAACCAGTGCATGAGTATTAAACTCATCTGTGTAGAAGGGAATTCCAACAGCTTGAATGAGATTCTAATACTTTTTTTTCCCCTCTTGTAAGGCCAGGAACCATGTAATGATCTAGTCCAGTCTTTTGCATAATGCCATAAACCTCACCATGGTTCCACAGCTTCTTGTCCCTGAGTATTCACCAAGTACAGAGTAAATACTAAGCAATAGAGAATCTGACAAAGTGCTTCTTAGAAATCATGATGAGAAAAGCTCTAAGGAGTCTGAAAACTAGGCCTTTTGGTGGGTCTGCAATTAGCAGATATCTCTCACAGCTGCATGTAAACTTTTCGTAAAAAGCCAAATTAACAGCCTTCAGATGTTAAAGGAAAACAAGGAGCTAAATGTGTGCTTGTCTTGACAGTATATTTTTTGTGCAGAATGCTTTGATACTGTTTCCCTGACTGAACATCTGCTTCTTTTCATAGTGTCCTCCTGTAGACCAATTATTCTTTTATATCCCTAGATGACACTTTATATATTCTGCCTATACTTGCTGTTAAAAAATGTTGACAATTGGTTAGTACTATGATTTGCGTATGTCTTCAGCACTTATATTCTCTTGTCATACAGGAGATCTTTAACTTCAGTTCTAAAAGCTCCTCACACAGAAGAAGCTGGAATTTTTATATTTTAAATACACATTTTCCATAAAACGTTTTCCTTTGCTTCAGCAACTCATTACTGAGCTCACTGAAGACATCGGTATTGGGCAACATACTATGTCCATAAAACAAATACAGAGGTTCTTGCCATCCTGTCTATGATTCACTCCTCATCTGAACTTGAAAGCTTCATGGAAACAGGTGAATAAATGTGAAAAGAAACTCACTGGTAGATTCATTTACCAGCATATGACCAAAGGCTCCTTTCACCCTTCATTTTCTTGCTGACAAATGTTAGGCAACAATTGCCCCTTTAATGAGAGGCCTTTCTTCTATTTCAGCTTCATATGCTTATATTGCACCTATGAAGAATGTGCAATAGGACTCCAGGTCTGGAGTTCTGCTTTTATAGTCCAAGCTTCCCTTGGAAGGCCATTTAAACCAAGTCCCCAGTTTTCCCTTTCCTCTTTCTCCCACTTCAAATTTCAGTGCTGGATAACCATGAAGAGAACATAATCAGAGTTGTGATATGGCTGGAAAATTATCTAACTGTATTCAGTTACCTAATAGTATTACTGTGTTACCTGTTAGCATTACCTAACAGGATTTCTGCTGGATCAGCTCCTCGTTTGGTTCCCTGTGCAGCTGTAAGAGTGGAGAAGGAGTGAGCACCTTGGACAGAGATTGCCACCATTTCCAGTGCCGCTAGAGGAATGATGAATCACTTTATGAATCACAACTTCAGGATGAAGCCTCTTCATACACCCACAAACTGATGGCCTCCTCTGTGCCAACACTGTGATGCCTGCAGGAGCTTCTAGATTTTGTATGAGTCAAAAGAAGAATTATTTGTGGGGATAATGAGTTTGGGATGAGCTGACTCAGCTGGCAGAGCCTTCCTTTTCAATGAATTTATTGTACAGATAATTCCTTTGAAGGAATTACAAAGATGGTTTGAGGAAGCGAAATAGTTTACAGCCATGAAGAACTGATGAAAAGTTAAGTTCTTTTCTGTGGTAAACCTCCTAAAAGTACTTTAGTACAAAGGAATGGTTTCTTATTAAATCATAGCATCATTAATGGTTTTTCTGAAATGTGCAATGAGATAGTTTAGTACAAGTTGACCCAAACTAGAATGACAATTAGAGTCTTATAATTGCCTAAAATACTATTTAGAGGGTATTTTTGTATCTAAATTATTTGGGTTTCCTAAATATTTAATTTTGCATACTTATCTAAAAAACTTGACATAAAAGCAGGGGTTTTTCTTTCTTTTTTTAAAAAAATCTGCTATGTTCAACAGTAATGATTTTATATCTATAACCTAAATGGTCCTTTTAGTGCATTTGAGGAAGGACAGATTGCCCTTTCTTTCATCTCTTAGTTCTGCTGAGCTAACCATTGTTTTGTAGTAAAGTGAAGAATAAATTTCAGAGTGGACATATACAGGAAACACTTTTAAAAATACCAAATAATTTTTGCACAATCACTTTCTGGGCACTCCAGTCCTTTAAGTATAAATTCTAGGAAACTAGTAAGAAGCAATTTTATTAAAATATGATTCTAACTAATGGTATCCACCAAAAGGACTTTTTTTTTCACTGGCTAGTAGAGTGCATACAAGTACTGATAGTATAATGGGATGATGGGATGATCCTGCAAGAATTTGTAACTTCCTAGTGGCTTACATGAGTGGCAAATAATACAGATGTTACTATACTGAATGCAGTCTCCTTGGCCTTAGTATCATCATAAATATGGAAAGATACTCTGCTTTGACTGAAATAGTAAGAAAATACTAGGAAAACGGAAACTCAGTATTTCATCCACAATAAATTCTGACCTACAGCAGTTCAAGAGAACATAAACTTTGAAAGAGCAAGTTACAGTTTAAAAAAAGTAAATAAAATTGCTTCTCATCTGGGAACAGTAATAACATCTATAGGAATATGACATCAGTGTCTGCTCTTTCAGATGACTTTTGGTAAACACTTCCTTGTGAGCTCTCAAGTATATTTAATTGTTTCTTCACATTCTTTGATGGAGACAACAGTCCCCAAACTCTGTCGACATCTTCCGATTGCTCACCTAAACTCAGAAACTCTATGGACATTTGCCAATATTCTCTGTTTTATAGCACCTAGTGTACAGTGTTTCTGTATGTGTCTTATGAATTCTCAGGGTTGGATGCGAATGTTTCCTTTCCTTTCAGTGGAGCACATAAAGCAAAATACGGGGGAAAAAACAGATCTTCTTTGCTTGCCAAAGTGAACTGTTTGAAATTACTGTCATTTGGCATAAAACAAGCAAAAGATAACTTACTTAGAGTAAGAAAGCAGGGAACTAGATTCAGAAAACCTCCTGGAAATTTTTTCTCAGCTCTATACTGTTTAACAGTTCTAGAACCAAGAATGGAGGTGTTGCAAATGCAGTGAAAATCTTGCTGCCAGGAATAGGCAGGAAGGGTACACCTAGGATATTAAAGGTCTAAGATTTATAGGTTAAGATCTGTAATCAAACTCTGACTGGCCTTTTGCTCAGAAACAGCTTACAGGGAACAAGAATCAAAAGACATGGTCACTGAATTAATTCTTCACATTCACAGAGCCAAAAGTGACCACAGAATAACATGAGACTCATTTAGGTAACAATGAAGTATAAGCATTAGGACAAAAGTCAGATCTAGTCTGCCCAGAGACATTAAGTGCATTAATTTGCTATATTTGTACTAGCGCAGCTTAATGTTGGTGATTAGGTAATAGAAGAGTACTCTTCCATGAGGCAGCCTTCATCTGGCATTGAACTCATGTTCATGCCAAAGTTCCCATCTGCAAATGCAGTGAGACCTTCATTTTTTTGCAGCTTAACATCTAAGGCTTAGACAAGATTTATCCCTAACAGACTGGCCAGCTGTTAGTGTTTTCTAACATCTTAAAGCCTATAATAACTTCTGAATTATCAGTCTTTTCTTTCATTTTTTTAAAAGTTAGTATGCATATTTCAGTGAATTTTTTTGTGTGATGTATTCATATTTCCTGAATTTTGTAATTATTCTCAGTGAAGTGTTTAAAAAACCCTCTCTCTTAAAAGGATCTGGTTTCTTGAGCTCTATTAGTTCTCAGCACATATATATTGATTAAGAGAGCACTCAAACTAGGGCAGGAGACCCAGGTTCAGGATTCATGTTCTCATTCCCACATGTGTCTGAGACCCAAATGAACAAAGGGAATACTGAAATCAGCAGGGTGTAGGGCTCTGAAAGAATTGTCTTGACCACCAGCCTGGAAAGTAAATCATTGTATCTTGGGAACTGTTTACTCTATGTAAAGTGAGAAAGGGGGAAGGTTCACATGAATGTTCTCTATAGGCAACTTGTTAGGATGCCTCCACTGAGTGGTAAACCTAAAGTAGATTTTAACCTTATGAATGGTGTGGCAAAAGGCCAGTGTGCCATGGAGTGTACCAAGTAATAGAGAAGATACTGAAAATCTAAGGTGGTCCTTTCTTTCTTGTTCCTACTGGAGCTGCTCTTCTGTATTTAAACATTTTTAAAGTGTTCCCTGAAACATTATTATGTTTTATACAATAACTTTAGTCATAGTTTGTGGGCAGTACCTCTAAGATCTTATATTTCTGTATTGGCATCTTTCCCCCTGACCTGCCTCCCATTTGTGGGACTAAGCCAGTATCTAATGAAAAAAAGTATGGCATACTGCCCTAGTGTTACATGGAATTGTCTGGCTATACTGGGCTCAACTCTTATCAGATCTTCATACTTTTCTAGTGAGATAATAATTCTTCAAAATAGAAATAAAGTTGGAGCAACTAAAGTAAAAAAAAAAACAACAAACCAAACTGATGACTTCATTATAAAAGTCAGTAATGAGTGTTCTCAAACATACGAAAAACCTTCTCCATGTGGATCCTCTTTTCCAGTGGTAACTAGATTGACTTACTAATATTAGTCCCACTCCTCCTAAGGGAAATGTTGATAAGAAAATTCAAGAAGGGTATCTGTTTTTAGTCCTGGGAAGAGAATAACAGGCCCATTAGTTAACACAGATGCTCAGTAGACATATGGGTTTGCTCTCAGTTTTGTTCTCAATGTTTCATTGAGATGTCTGCTAATGTTTTCTAAGTTTTGTCAAGAAATTATTCTCTCTTGTTTTTCATTCAAGGTATAAATATATGCCCTGGCCAGAGTAGGTAACCTGTGCCTGTCCCCTCTACATCAAAGTTAGTTAAGGAGTAGCTGAATGGGAGCAGAGAGCAAATAGGACATGACATCTTTCTTCTATGCAGTTTTGTCTGCTCATTTTCAGCATGAAGCATTAAAAAATTCCAGCTTATTTTTTTTTCTGGTTAATGCTTAAAACGCTTAAGATTTTTTCAGATTCCTGGGCCCTCCATGTTTCCGCTCCTTCATAGTTTCAGTCTCTATGGTGCTAACTGTTGTCATACAGTCTGCAGCATTTGTATAGGTGTCAACCCCCAGCAGCCTGATGAGTTGCAGGGCTATATAATGCCTCCATATATTACACAACTTTCTTATGCTCTCTCTCTGGGAATACTTGATCGTATTGTTTTGTCATTCTAAACTGTTGTTGGCTTCTGTTAACTTGATCCTCACAATAGCATGATTTGTTGCAAACATTGCAGTTGGGAACTTGCAGATTTTATCACTTAAAAGTAAGATCAGACTTGCTCAGAATTCCTGCATAACTCACAACTCTGTGTAAATCAGAGTAAATTTTGGACAAGTAAATCCACATTTATGCTTCTTTTGCATTGAACTTATGTTCTTTGCTTAAAAAAAACAAACATTAAAAAAAGGAAATAGAGCCACATGGGTCCTTCAACTTCAGTACAGCTACATCTAACTTCTGCGTACCCTTTCATCCAGTGGAAACCTGAAATCAGATACCTGTGAACAGGACTTAGTGAACTAAGGGGGAATCTTCTCATTCCATTATGGAAAGGTCAAATCATTAATTTAAAATAATTTGTTTCTAGCAATTAACCCTCTTTCTTCTATCTGGGATCTGCCCCCCAGTGCACTCAGCTTCTTCCTGAAGAGGCTAAACTTCTTGTGCACAGAACAAGGAAATAGATGTAGAGGGGCATGTAATGTTCTGCTAATTATGTGAGCTAAATGCTGTCTTAGAAAACTTTTATCTGTGTCATTATAAGAATTACTGTGAGCTATTCTTTAGGCAATCAAGTAAATCTGCTTGGCATGTTTGATTACAAAAAACTTTTTAAAAAAACTTTTCTTTTTTGGCAGTCTCCACCTAAGATCTTGGAATCTGAGTTACTAAAGTCACTTATTCCTGAAAATAAAAGCAGTAGATATCTCCCCTAAATCAGGTGATAAGCACAGCAGGAAAGCAGAGATGAAAGGAAATGTGTCTGTATTCTGTAAAGGGTTTGGATGATGAACAAGTAATGATAGCAGGAACCCAATCAAGAACTGGTTAGAAAAAAATGACTACGTGAACTATTGTGTACCCAATAAATACTATCCATGTTGTATATTGCATGAAGCAGAGTGAAATAATAATGTGGTTCATAATGACTCTCTCATACTGTGTATGCATAAAGATTTTGAATTAAAATTGCACAAGCGACCTTGTAACTGATATCTCCTGAATTCTGATTGCTTAACTTAGAAATCTTAATGTGCTTACTAAATTAAGTGAATTCAAGAAGTGGTATCATTTGGACTAAGGAACTAGAAGGGCAGAATATAGACAATTGACAATGAGTCAAAGGAGCAAAATCTCACTGGAACTCTATTCAAAGTTGAGAGTCACAATCTCATCGTGGCTGAAAAATAATTGTCTTCAAAATATGAGCAAAATATGAGAAAAGGTATTGGATTTAAGGCTCAGGTAAGAAAAGATGGGTGAAAAGAAGGGTTGTTAAGCAAAGGAAATGACATTCTACAGTTCATGAGGTATAGAGAGAGCAGTTAAAACTTGTAATATAGCAGAAGCTGAGCCAAGTTAGACATCATAAATAAATTCAAAAATTTATTTGTAAGGTTCTTTAGCCTTACAAATAAAATGAAGGTGAGGGAAGAAGGAGATTACTCTGCATTTGGAAGGAGTAGAAATGGATGCAAGGTTGTCCCACCGCTAAAATAATGCTTTGCTCAATTTTTAAAAAGTCATATGAAATACAGGTGAGAAGGGGCAAGACAGCTAACTGCAGGGAATAGAAAGATTGAAGTTACTGTGTTTATGAGGGAATAAACTCTGAATATCTTTGTAATTATCATATCCTTTCCAGAGTTTTGAGAGGACTAGCATATGAAATTGCAAGATTGGTGGCAAGATATTTAAAAATAAATATAGCCACTGTTACTATATGACTGTAGAATAGCAAATGTAAGATGTATGTTTATGAAGGATAAAAGTTATACTGTATTTTTTAAACAATTTGAGGAACATATGCAGTAGCTTTTTTTTATGTTAAATGAAGTAGTAAACTGATATTGTGCTCTATGAGAAATTACTGGTAAGCGTAGGCAGAAGAACTGATTTGAGCAGACACTATGTTGAGCAAGTACTGGAAGAGAGGTGTTGGGGTGTAAGGAAGCTGCCAGTGCTAGTTCTGAAGATATGAAGTAAATACATTAAAATATGAGTATGTTGAATAATCAGTCTGGATTGTAATTGCAGTGAGACGACACTGAACAAAGAGAATTACAAATTCATGCCTTTGGGGGTTAATAACAAAATTCGAAGTTCAGAGGTAGAGAAGTAGAAAGAAGAGGTAGAGAATGGGAAAGATTTTGCACCAGTTAATCATAAAATGGCTGTAATCCATTGTTGGAATACAACCATGGGAATGGCAAATTAGGTCACTGGATTTATTATGCAAAGCTTTTTCAATAGAGGTGAGGAATTAATTTTAGCCTTATCCAGGGTATTCTTCCAGAATATTGTGTGTATGGAACTGGTTATCCATGTTCAAGAAACCTACAATTCAACTAAAAATTCAAAGTGAGGAGAATGGAACCATCCAGAGATTCAGAGCTAACACCTGAGAACAAACTAGAGGAGCCAGCTTTGTGTACCATAGCAAAACAAAAGCTGGGAGAAATTTTACTGCTGTCTCAAAATTTATGATGGAAACCTTAGGAGAGAAAAGAATTATTTAAGCTAAAGCACAATCTTGATCCAAATATAAATGGGTAGAAAATGCTCTTGAAAAGATATAGGGAATAAACTAAGGACAATTTTGAGTGTAGAACATAATAGCAATGTTCTAGGAAAAAAAAAAGACAAATAAATTAAAAGATGTGACAACTTCTGAGTAGTCATGATTGACTGCAATAGCAGCTGAGTAGACTTTGAATTGACTTTGCTAATCATCTATGTGGAACGACTGTGGAAAGTCATCAATGCTTGTAGGTTTTGCATGAGATCCTACCCTGACATAGGCAGTCTTGTCCTCTTTCAGGCCCAGTTCCACTCAAGAGAGTATGTGACGTGGTGGAGGGAGTACAAATCAGGGTCCAAACGACATTCCCATAAAAATAAAAAATGAAGGGTAGTGTATTCATGAGACAAGCCAGCTTCCAACACTGATGAAATCTTGTAACTCACTGAAGTTAGGAGTAGCTGAATAGACTTAGCAGATCACCAGTGATGATATAATGTATACTTATGGCTTGAAGTTGGCACTGCACTATTAGTGAACAGAGCATTTTAAAAAGACCTCTTTCCCCTTGCCATTTCTATCCTTTGCTGTCAGGTTTCCACTCATTCTTCTCCACTGAATATTCACTCTTTCTTCAGTTTCCTGGTACAGGTGGCTACCATTTGTAAAGCTATCAATTTCTTTGCCCGTTTTAAAGCAGCTATTATTTATGCCAGTCCCTGCTTATCATCCTCTTTATTCATTTAGACAAGAACATCTACAAAACATTTTAAACAGCCTGAGATAAAGGTTAAGCTTAAAGATCACATGTTATCAAGCACAGCTTCAAAATAATGGGTTAAACCTGCTTCAACACAATGTTCTGAAATCATGTCTTTAATGTGCATTTAATTTGTGCCACTCTTTCAGATATAAGAGATGTGAAAACATGAACCAAGCTAAAAAGCTATGGCCCATAAATAAAATCATCTGCAGTAGCGTAAAAGGTACGAGTCTTCTAATGCAAGATCATACACGACTGAAAAACACACCCTTTTTTCAATGGCTTTTATGACTTTATCTTTTAATAATAGTATGCATCAGTGACATATGTCTCACCGAAGAATTGTGATTGTTGGAGGTGCTGCATTTATTCTTCATATAATTTTAGAAGTTTTTGCATCAGAATTAATGGTAAGCTCTGCCTACAAACAATAAATTATCACTACATATCTTGCTATTGAAATAGATTACTTAGCCATTCACCATTTGCCATGGGATGCTATCCAGATGTGTTGCATCTGAATTTCTCTGAATTTTCATTTGAGTATTACGAAGTTAATCTGTTGTTTAGCACACCAAAAGAATCGTTAAATATCTGCTAAACATTATACCAGTTTGCAGTGTTCTGATGTAAGGGTTTTTTTTTTCTCTTTGTTCGCTCTCTCCATTCCAGTGATCTTTAACAATACCCCACTGTTGCAATGCTGTTCTTTTTCCTCCTTCAAAGTATAATTTTATGCTAATCCTTGAGCTGTTGAAGAGGGCATTAGCTTTCAGCTCATTTTCTGATTTGTTGTGCTAGGGAAACTTTGTTACTTACGACTGCCACAACCTGAACTTTCCACAAACATTACCTATTGCTTCCATAGTTTAAACAGGTTTTTTCAGTTTGGTGGAGATTACATGATAAGGATGCATGGTCCTTCTGTCTACTGTATATCTCACAATGCAGTTGCTGAGAGGACTGAACTTTCATCTCTATGTTGGAATATGGCCCAGATTCTGGATTTCAAAGCAATGAAAAGGAAGACAATCATTAAGACAATGTTCCCTCAAATCCCCGTTCAAATAATCTCAAAGTCTATGCAAAACACAAATGTTGACCTCACAGAACTTCCCAACCTCTAGAATAGTTCACAAAGCTCTGAAAACACTTGCAAACATATTTCTGAAACTTCTTTTTTTTTTTTATTGTGGGCAAAATATTCCTTGGTTGCCATTAGTTTTGCTTAAATCCCATGGAAATATTCAGAGCTTTCTGGTGTATTCAACAACTCAGAAAAATGGCTCATCATCTCAGTTTAGCTCAGTCTGCACCATTGCTTATTTACTTAGTTCCCACTTATTTTCTTCAGGTTCACTATCAGGCTAGACAGCTCTGTCAACTCAGAAAGACATGCTTTTTTCAAACTATTGATCTCTGTTGCTCTTCCAAATCCTTTAGTATTGGCTCTTAGGATTACTATAATGCTATAATCATTCTGTTAAGGATTCAGATTTGTGGTGGACTAAAAGATGGTAACATCAAAAGGATTGAAATGCCCTTGAAGCAATCAATTTTTGTTCATCAAATACAAATGCTGAGAGGCTGCTTTCAGCTAATAATTTATAACTGAATTAATGACACATGGCTTCCGTCAGTAATGGTCTCCTCTCTGGGATGGTTTTTTTTCCCTTTCTGTGATCTGATTTCATATTCTGGGAAAGGAAATCGGAGTGCTAAAGAATTTAATCAGAAATGGGGACTGTCTGAAGTTAAAAGCTTAGCATTCTTGCTTAAAATTCAGTGCTGCTGAAGTCTTCATCTTTCAATTTTGGCAAACATTTTTTAAGCCAATCTTACTCATGTGGAATTGTATTTCCACTTTTTTATCCTACATACAAAGAATCACTGAGTTGTGGGAAGCATCTTGCAAAAGTTTCAAGTAAGCCCCTTGCATGTGTAGGTCTTCAAACATTTTGATTAATGAGAAATTTTCCATATTAACAGAATGGTGCCAAAAAATGGGCATAGGCAATTAATCTTTTACTACTCCAGCCTCCTCCTGCTCCTCCTCCTGCTTTTGGCAACAAGTTCAGAGTAAAACTGCCACTTTTGCAGTTTAAAACAAACTTAAAATAGTTGCCTCTCATTTCCTGTCAAAGTCTTGTTTCTCCTTTTCTGATTTTCTGGTGATTTGAGATGAGTATTTTTTCAGAAAGGCTATCCAAAACATTGACAGCTTTTTTATTTTCATTTTTTTACCTCCTGAATTTTGTGTGGAAAGGGGAACATGCCTCAGGTTTGCCATCTGTCAAAACATTCTGAAAAAGAATAATAGCATTAAGGAGCCCACATCAGATAGGGGCAGAGAATAAGGGGTGGGGAGGGAAGAAAAATTAAAATAAAAATTTAAAAAAGCCTTCATTGCAGAAAACTCATACACCTGAATAAGTGCCAAATTATTCAACACCTGCATAAACTGATCTCAGCTTCATGGTGTGTCCTCTTTGCTAGATTGATTAATGGCAACCTAATAATACCAGCTGTGTGATGAAGCACAGATATTCAGAATCATTGAAGCAACTTCTTAAGTATTGCTTACACTTTTCTTACATGTACAGTATGGCAAGCTTTACAAGTAATCTTGGGTCTATACATTATTACCAAAACTAGCAGGTAGGCTGTCGTGTTCTTCAGGTCTTATAGGTAAAATTATAGATATGTTTCCTTTCATACAAACCATCTGCTCATGTCCAACTAATCCTTTTCTCCATTTTCTTTCTTCTTCTCCAGTTATCCTTCACCATCTCCTCCATATTCCCCAAACTCCCTGCACCTTATAATTGGTTTAGAAATAGATCAAGTTACTTATATTTAATAACTGAAAGTACTTACTCAGGACAATTCTGTTATAGCTATTTGTATCCTATTAATCTAAAACTTCAGTCGTAGCAAATCTTCAACATAGATCTTGCATTGGAATTTATCTGTTGTGCTTGTGTATTAAAAGTGTATGTGGCATGGATATTATCCAAGATTTGTTGAGCTTACTGACATATCATTCAAATAAAATCAGAATTTTAAAACCTTTAATTGGGAACTTACAAAATGTGCAGAACCTAGACTCAAAGCAGAACAAAAACACTCAACCAAAACTGACTTAAATAGAAATTAAAAAGAATGCATTGCATAAGTTAGAAAAGCAAGAATTTAGTAATATGAACTAATCTATTAATGAAAGAAATCTCCTTATCAAATTTGACTTGTACACAAATCATCAGTATCTGAATTTGTCGATTCTCTGTTAGAAACAGTAACTAAAATTCTGCAAGGTGCTTAGCACCTCAAACAAAGTGAAGCTCAGCTTCACACAGAACCTTGCAGAATCAGATCAATGGAGGAAAATCAAACACAACATGAATGTTTCAAAACATTAAATAAAAAATAGTCACTAGAAGCTGAAAGTAGATACACTAGTCTGGTCTTGCAAAGTACTTGATAGCATTTGAAAAACTAGTGTGGTTTTAAAAACTGTTTCAAATAAACTGAGACTTATTCCAAATAAAAGTTACAAAATAACTGCAGAACCATAATAAAAATTATCAATAAAAAAGATTTTAAATTAATTGAAAACACTGTAACATTAAGCTTTATGACAATCATCCACTTTTTCCTAAAGCAAACTTACACGTAATCTTTGGCAGGGGAAATTTTGTTTTAAATCCCCTCCCACTCTACAGTTTAATGTAGTCCAAATGTCTTCGCTACTGAGAATGGAGCAAAGACATTTGTCTTCATCATAGAGGTAGCTGGTGGTCCCAAAGCTCATTTATAACAAATACCTGGACATTCTCTAATTCTGTCTTCCAAGAAGTCAGGAGTTTCCATCATCTTTTTCTCCCTTGGTGTTCTCTTCTGTTAGTTTTTCAATGTTTGAGCTGAGATGAAACTATGTTGGAAGTTATGCCTCATATATTGATGTGTGGAAGAGGCCCCAGAAAGTGGGCTTTTGAGGCCTCCAAGACGTTAAACAACCTTCGGCTCCAGAACAAAGGAGAAATGTCTGTGTCTTCAGTGAGAGGATTGGTACATCTGGGTTCCTTTTATTGTGCAGGGTGTAAAGTTATCTTTTCTCTCCCAGGCAGGGAATTGCATCTCTGGGCTCACAACATCCCTATGAGAATGCTGAGAATGACTGCGATTGTAGCCATCTCTCTGTCTGAGCAGGAGTCTTGGAGAAGCCAGTGTGACTAGAAGTGTGGGAGACAGCCTCTTCCAGAAACAGCAAGTCTGGCTTCCCAGGGCTGTCCTTTTTTCACTTTTTATTACAGGAGCAGCCCTATCCTGAGTCCTCAGAGCTGCACAAGGAAATATTACCCATACTACTGGAAGCTGGCTCCAATTACCAGTCTTTTATCAAGAGGCATGAAGATGCTGAGGTACTGTCATCCTACAGACACATGGGTATGAACTTGAAATCTGCAGTTAACTTCAATGGGATGGTTCACATGCCTAAAGCTCAGTTTGTGTGTAGCTTCCTGCCAGAAGACCAGTCATAAAACTTCTGAGTATTTCAGTGACTTTGTGGGCAATGGGCCACTGAGCATTAGGAGGTACATTCTGTCTGAAAGCATAAGAAAAGTGTTCAAAACAGCTTCATCAGTAAGACAATCAAAGTGCTTGAATATGCTGTTTAACCCAGCAGTTCCTGGCACTGATGTTAACTGGATTGCAAACTCAGTGATATCCGAGTCTGTGTTAGCTGTAATCTTCAGAAGCAGATACCTTATAAAACAAATATTGCTCTAGTAGGATAGTACACAATGTCTTCCCTATCTTGATTGGGGTTGTGGGCAGGTGTTTTATCACTTGTTTAATTCACACAACCAAAAACATTGTTAACAGAAACATTTGAAACTTTCACCAACACTGTTTGGCAGTAAATAGTCCCAGAGGTTACGGTTGATATCTAGAAGCTATAACTAGCTTGCAAAGTGTTAGTAAAACACCTTTTTACCTCTTCACTGGCCTTTGAAACTCAAGAGAAAAGGAAATGCTGTGTACAAGACATGTGACCATATTCAATATCTGTGTGAAGTCTCATCTGCTAGAACAGGTCCATAACAGCCTTTCTTTTGACTGTAGTAGGCATGCTTGGTCTGAAGAGGGAGAAGGAGAAATGCTGAAGACATTTATTAAACTTTATGTTAAGGCTGAAGTCCAGTCAGTAGCACTAAAGGGCATGCATCTAAACTGGAATTATTCTTTGTGGGGAAAAAGTATATCTAAGTCTTAAGACATAAGACGAAAACTCAACTCAGACAGCAGGTCTGAGTAAAAATGTGAAGTAAATTGCACTCATCACTCCAAAGTCTTCAAAATTTTTGCTGTTAAATATTTCTAGTCATATACCCAACAAATTAAGAAAGACGTTTTAGTCTCATATTTCTTTCACACAGGTACCAGCAGAATAGTATGAAGTTAATAAATTGAGAGCACAAAATATGGAGCAAGTCACTGAAAAAGAGATGACACTTTTCCCCATCAATTCTCTTTCTGAATATGTATTGCATCCAGTTCGGGTGAAAGTGGCAGTGTCAATATTAATGCAGAGTCTGGTAAGGTTCCTGAACAGCCAAGGCAGCACAATTCAGCAAAGGAAGCATCATTTATCTCAGCACTGCTTGTGAAATGAGAGGCAGGGGGTAGGTGATGTCATTTTCTGTTGTGTGAGGGAGTTCCTCAGGTTGACCTGAGCAGCTCCTTGTGTGCCTCACATTCTGTCACCAGTTAATAGAGGCTGACACATTCAGTTGCAATACACACTCTCTTTGTAAAGCAAGCTGCATGTATCTGAAAGCCAACTCAACACCAGGCTTAAATCCTCCTGGCAGCACTTTAACAACCACCAACATGGGTCTGATTTTCCAGCTTGCTTGCATTTGCCCTGAGCTATTTTTATAAGGATCTCAACACACTGAGTTAATTCTTTGTATTTTTCTATTGATTTTTCTACAACTGATGTGAAAGAGAAGTGTCTTTTAGGCTCTTTGTTTAACTGCATTTCCTCATGTTTTCCCCTGTAATCTTTGTAAACTTAGATCTTCCTGAGGTTACGGCAGAGTGTTTGTTATCACTTCTTGTCATGTGATATTTATCTAGCTGTGACTGTGATACTGTTGGTGTTTCTGAAACGGCACTGAGTTCCTCTGTTATCTTTCTGCAGGTGTTGGATTTGCCAGTCTCAGTGATGTTTGGTATCTTCTGTAATTGCTGATAGTCTCTAAAACCACTGATGTGGGATTTTCCCAGAAAATTTACCTCCTGATAAATCATTTGGATTTTTGTTACAGAATGAAAATATAACCAAAAAGTTAGAGGGGGAAAATATCTCACTAAATTTTTTGCTGCTTGATTGGATAAATCAACTGCGCATATCAAATCCTAAAATGCAAAAGGAAATAATCAATATAGAAACTTGAGACTTAAACATGCTGTCAATTGCCAGGTTTTTCCAGAGAGTACAATTCATCTGCCCAAAGTTCTGTCTTCAAATTACTATAGAAAATATGGGTCATGAGATTTCATCACTTCAGAAATAGTCTGGCTTCTCAACATGAAGAGTTTCTGTAAGGGAAAGCATTTTAAAGCCTTTACTTTTCATTACAACTAGAATGGCTTACAGAATAAACCTTTGTGTGCCTGTTTTTCTGAAGTATACGTGGAAACGTGTAAGTCGATGACCCAAGGAAAAAGTAAAAATTAGTTACTTACAAGAGTTGACATTTCTCTAGAGGTTGAAGAAAATGTAATCTTAGAGAATCCTAGAGATGGCTGTTTAACTGGGGGTGTATTCTGCTGGAGCAGGATTTACTGCTGGTTTTGCAGCAGATAGAAATCTATTATCGACCCAGAACCATGGGCTTCTACTTATTTTGATGTCTGAAAATGTAGTAGCAGCAGCAGAGATTACACCCATTGCAAACTTCATTGAAATAAGAGGGAAGAAAGAAAACCTGCAAACAGCACTATTTTGAAATATACTGACCTTCTTCAATAGTTTTCAAACATCAAAGGATTGTGTATTCTGTCTTCAAGTTAGTTTTCTGGATAAATTATTATTTGATTAATCTATCCATGATCTATTTTTAGTCTTTTGGGAGAGTTTTGAAAGCAAAAGTGTTTTTTTTCTTTCTTTCTTTGTTTAGATCATATGGTTTGGAAGCTTACAGCTCGCCCTTGCTGCCTGACAGCTTCTCACACAATTACCCTTCCAGCAAACTCACCCTTGCTGGATCTTAATTCTTAGGAATTCCTCCAGTGCCCCTTGCACTCATGGAAGTCTGTATATTCTGCTGATCAAAGAGCCTTCTTTTCCATACACTTATCAAATAGTTTATTTGTACATAATGTGTCTGTTGACACCACAGCTCCTTTTTCGAACTGGGGAGGGGAGAGCTGCTGTTGAATAGAGAAGATTACATTAAAACTGGACTGTACGTTTTTACAAGTAGCTGTGGAGCTGTAGCTGTGCTTTTTGGGGGCTTATTGTCCTCAGCGGCATTGGTGTCTACAGCCAAGCTGACAATCCATGTAGCAGTCTTACAAACACAAGTAGGGTGCTGGATGGATGCTGGTTTAGTAGACCTACCTAGCTGCTTTGCTGAACATGAGGCCCCTTGTTTCTAGTATGCTATTTC